>NC_080543.1:128900558-129200558 GCF_028640845.1 Ahaetulla prasina
CCCTGCCTGAAAGATTGAGCTGGCCTGATGTGATGGGGAGAAGCTGGGTTTGTATGTAACCTGTCCAGAGGTGGCTCAACAGACTAAAGCAGTCTGTTATTAACACAGCTGCTTGCAATTACTGCAAGTTCAAGTCCCACCAGGCCCAAGGTTGATTCAGCCTTCCATCCTTTATAAGGTAGGTAAAATGAGGACCCAGATTGTTGGTGACAATAAGTTGACTTTGTATATAATATACAAATGGATGAAGACTATTGCTTGACATAGTATAAGCCGCCCTGAGTCTTCGGAGAAGGGTGGTATATAAATGCAAATAAAAAAAAAATTCAGACAGGTTTGCCCAACCCGGTAGCAGGAATTATGGGTGGGCCTGCCCTGGCTCTATGACATCGTATTTAGGCTTGTTTTTGAGCCACGTGCATGGAAGGCACACACTCCAGCAGACCGCATATGTGGAAGGCATGCATGGATGCGCACCCTCACATTTGCAAACTCGTTGGGAAAGTAAGTGAATACCACCCCTGAACCTGGCCCTATAGTATGAAGAGTTTCAGAGGTGATGATCAATACCTTGAATTGAAGCTGGAAGCAAATGGGCTGTCAGGGTTCCAAGGAAATAAAGCTCTGAGGCTTGAGGTTCCTCAAAGTTCCAATTTATTAGAGACGTCATGTTGGCACAGCTGGGAAAACCAACCATGTTGGCAGAGCTGGGAAAAAAAATATACAAATAGAATGAGACTATTGCCTTACATACTGTAAGCCACCCTGAGTCTTCGGAGAAGGGCGGGATATAAATGTAAATAAATAAATAAATAAATAAATAAATAAATAAATAAATAAATAAATAAAAGAAATCCGAAACTGAAAGCTTCCCAGTTTTCCACACCCAGTTGACACTTCACAGCCCTGCCCCACACCCATAAGTTCATCACATTGTCCAATCAACTCTTCACACTCAATTGGATACAGTCTTCAGGCAGCCTACGTCAGATGCAGGCAAAAGTCCTTGAATATGGAATGTTGTTATGACTAACTTTCTACCGCTCCAACAATAACGCCCTCCCAACTTCCCCAGCTAAAATATGTGTCAGTTAAGAAGCAAAAAAGAAAATTCCCTTCCAAAACTGATACTGGTACCCAATGCAATTCAGTGCAGAGCAAGGGTGTTATATGTACCCAGTACAGCTTGTGTGGCGCACAAGCTGAATGTTTTTATTTTTATTTTGATCTAGCTCAGGGGTGTCAAACTGGATTTCTTTGAGGGCTGGAACAGCATTGCAGTTCTCCTCCATGGGCCGGTCAGGTGGTGGAGGGAGATGGGATGGATGCCTCTTGCAGCACCCTGCCTGCCAAAAAGTCTGTCTGCTCGCCCATGGCCCTTTTTGGCCAACAGAGTGATGCAGGAAGCCATCCTGGCTGAAAATGGGGTGGTGGGGTGGTGTGCACAGATTCCCCCCCCCCCATGTCCCATTTTAGGTGCCAGAGGCACCACAGGCCGGTCATTTGCTATTTCCAGGCTGGGCTCACAGATCAGACTTAAGCACCCCACCCGATGGACCGGATATGGCCCGTGGGCCTTGAGTTTGACACCCCTGATCTAGCTAATGTGACTTATGATATAATTTGGATTGCACATTCTAGGTGTTTCAACCCTGAAGCGCACCTGGCCAAGACCATCTTTGAGGCTCCAGGGTTGCCACAAAGCAGAAGAAGGGAGGGGAGAAATTGCTGGATGAGGTTGCGTAATCAAGGACATTCTAACAGGTGGCTGGCCAGAGGAGGAGTGAAGTAATCAAGCAACAGCCGAGCACCTTGTTTGGACGGTGTGACCAGTGAGTTGGGGGAAGGGAAAATATTTACTTTTTAAGTAAGTGAAAACCATGAGAACTGTCAGAGTCGGCTTTCAATGCCAATATGATGTCTCCAATAAATTGTTCTTTGAGGAATCTACCTGCTTCAGAGTTCTGCTTTCTAGGATTGCATTACTTGGAACACTGACACTAGGATCCACAAGGATGACAAACCATGAAGCGTTTTTGTGATAAAGAAAAATCTAAGGAAATAGGTAAACACAGGTCATCAAGGAAAAGCAGCAAACTGTTCCATGCATTTCAGACCTTAGAGATCTGAACTCCGAAATCTAATAATTTGAAAAAAAAATAATTCCATGACTCCGCCACATACCATATTCTTTGGAGTATAAGATGCTCCGGACTATAAGACGCACCTACCTTTTTTGGTGAGGAAAACAAGAAAAAGAAATCTGCCTCCCAGCAATTTTGCCTCATTGCAGCAAACAGCAAACAGGCTGCTTTACTTTCATTTTTGTTTTCAGCACAGCTTGATTAGCACAAGAAAAAAAAAAATCTGCTCCCAGCAATTTACCTCCTTGAAGCAAGCAGCAGAGGCCCGGGAAGCAATAGGCAGTGGCAGTCCCTGCAGCCTGAAACAGCTGAGAGTCGAGAGGCCGATCCAACGGACAATCAACTTGTGCTAATTAGGCTGTGCTGAAGCTGAAATGGGTGTTTCTTCTTGCTGCTTGCTGCAAGGAGGTAAATTGCTGGGAGGCAGAGGCCAAAGGCTGGGCGCCAGTGGGTGGGCGGGGCTACATTTGGTGTATAAGACACACCCAATTGAACATCTTATGCTCCAAAAAATACGGTAAGCAATGGTTAACTAAGCAAGAATTAGCTTGTTCTGCCTCTCAACATTTTGCATGTATTTAATGATAATTGAGGGCAAAAGAAGAAAGGGACGACAGAGAATGAGGTGGTTGGATGGAGTCACTGAAGCAGTCGGCATGAGCTTAAATGGACTCCAGAGGATGTTAGAGGATAGGAAGACCTGGAGGAATGTTGTCCATGGGGTTGCGATGGGTCGGACATGACTTTGCAACTAACAACAACAATGATAATTGGGGTGATTTATTTATATAATTAATTATCTCAGCTTTCCCATACCTTATAATTTTACTTTTAATTGCAATGTATTTTTTAATATATATATTCCATTCAATATCCCCATATTTTCTACTTATATAAACACTAAGCTCTTGTACGCTGCACTCATTTCAGTGTGTCTCATTTTTTATTCATGTCGAAAACAATATCCCTTGAATTGGCTGCTATAGTTTCAAGTCTCCAGTATAACTTAATTTAGTGCCACCTCCAGTTATGGTTGAGTTAACGTAAGCGTAGCATAAGACAAATAAAAAATATTAATGCTGTCACATGGTTGAAAATAAGAATAATGGGAAATAAAAAGAAAGTTGGGTTGAAATGCATTATTTAAAAACAAGGGAGGGTAAAGTGATTGATGGCCCCTTGGTTCTAGAAGGCAGGCAAGTCACCAGAATATCCCCCCAGCTCTTCTGCAATTAATTAGCATATAAATATTAGTATTTGCCTATTTAGCAGGGGCACGAATCTTAAATGAACCCATGGAATGGTGTACGCATAGAAAAGAGATGGCAAAATTATACACATTATTTCCATTTGATGATAGATTGATGCACCGAAATGGTGACACATATTTTTTTTTTACTATTTGATTAAATGTGGTAAATATAGGTGTGACATTGCAATGGGATTTAATGTCATAGTGGGACACGCCTTCTGCTAGCCATGGCTTCAATTAATCCTTTGAACCTCACACTTTGTGATGTTTTCAGTAAACAAGAACAGTTTTTTTCCTCACATTTTTGTCTGTGTGTGTCTGTGTGTATGTATGCATGTATATGTATACGTGTATGTGTTCTGTCCGCCCCAACCACAACCAAGAAGACACGCGAGCTGACTATATTTGCCAGCAATTTATTCTTACGACAGATATCAGTTATGGCAATGAACCTGCGATTGCCTGCCAAATTCTCTTATCTCCTCAGAAGCCAGCATAACTGCAGTTAATAAACAGAAATCCAGAAGCCAAAGTCTTAGTCTCGAAATATTGCAGCCAGAGTTTCCAAGAGTCACAAGAAGCTCCTCCTGTTTTTATACCCTGTGGGGTGTGGCTCCGTGACTCAGCACTCTCTAGGCCTGCCCTGTCCCTTCTTTTGGTGTTCCCGCCTCTCCTTTCTGCGATGCCTGGGATTTAACCAGGACTGATTGTCAGCAGCTGGGTCTTGAGGCGTTGCCTGGGAGGGGGAAGGTGCGGGAGAAAGAGGCCTCGTCATCTCCTCCACCTGGCCTGCCTCTGGGACCTGGAGCGGAGCCAGGGAGGAAGATTCTGCAGAGGAAAGCCCTGTCAGCTCTTCCCCCTCACTCTCTGAGTCACTCTCTGCCAGGAGGCCCGGCTCGGGAGCCAAAGACACAACAGTATGTGTATGTAAAAGTATAGGTATACGTATATGTATATGTATCAGTGGTTCAGTTGATTCTCTCCAGATCATGTGAACTGATAGCGGCGACTGCTGGAGGCTCCCCCGACCTGCCCGGACATAATGTGCAACTACTGTGCATGCGTAGAAGGCCATGCATGCACTCACATTTGTGAACCAGTAGGGAAGGGAAGGGAATCCCATCTCTGATATGTATGCATATACACGCACATATGTATGAGCAATGGTTTGAGCTGAAGAGATGTGGATTTAAGCTCCTGATCAGTCCTCAAGCTAGAAGAAGTGCAGAAGAAGGGAACTGCTCTAGAGCCGTGGTGGTGCAGTGGTTAGAGTGCAGTACTGTAGGCTACGTCTGCTGACTACCAGCTGCCTGCAATTGGGCAGTTCGAATCTCACCAGGCTCAAAGTTGACTCAGCCTTCCACCCTTCTGAGGTTAGTCAGACAAGGACCCAGATTGTTGGAGGCAAGATGCTGACTCTGTAAACTGCTTAGAGAGGGCTGTGAAGTGGTATATAAATCTAAGTGCTATTGTTATTGGGCTGTTGGGTTCCTGAGGTAGGATAATAGTGATGCTAATTAATGAGCTTAACTTCCTTCATATGTATTGTAGAAGATAAATTCATATTGGGATGGAGAGAGCTATAGTTTTCTTCACTAATGTTAACATCAAAGAAGTAACACAAGATCAGAAGATGTCCCAAAGGTGCTTTTTTCAAGAGGCAACTGGACTTTCTGGTTTTTCTTTGAAGACATTTCGCTTCTCATCCAAGAAGCTTCTTCAGCTCTCACTGGATGGTGGGGAATGAAAGGATTTATACTCCTGGAAGACAGCTGGTCATTTGCATTCTTTTAGAGGGTCGTTAAGGTCACCTGGAGGTTTATCTGTGTCTGCAGGATCACCTGTGCAGATCTGTACATTGGAAAAATGAAAGAGATTTAAAATAGACAAAGGGAAGTAACTTCTTCAGCTACTGTGCAATTAATTGGTGGAATCCATTTGCCACACAAATGTTCAAGTAGCCACTAACTCTGATAGGTATTTAAAAGGATACTGTATAACTTGGCGGAGAACAGTGTTGAATGCTTCAGAGCATGCCAACAATGAGACAGGCACCGGCATAGCTTCAGTTCTGGACACCACAATGTAAAAAAAAGATGTGGAGACTGTAGAAAGAATGCAGAGAAGAGCAACAAAGATAATTAGGGGACTGGAGGCTAAAACATATGAAGAACGGTTGCAGGAACTGGGTATGTCTAGTCTCATGAAAAGAAGAACTAGGGGAGACATGATAGCAGTGTTCCAATATCTCAGGGGCTGCCACAAAGAAGAGGGAGTCAAGCTATTCTCCAAAGCACCTGAGGGCAGGACAAGAAGCAATGGGTGGAAACTAATCAAGGAGAGAAGCAACCTAGAACAAAGAGAAATTAACAAGTGGAACAACTTGCCTCCAGAAGTTGTAAATGCTCCAACACTGGAATTTTTTAAGAAGAGATTGGATAACCATTTGTGTTAAGTGATGTGGGGTTGCCTGCCTAAGCAGGGGGTTGGACTAGAAGACCTCCAAGGTCCCTTCCAACTCTGTTATTCTATTCTATCGCATCATCTTCTTGAGTGAGCACTACAAAGGTATCTATAGCTTCTACTATAAACAAAGTTTAAGGTTATCTTGAATGTTGACTTCATACAACTAGGCTGCCCTTACGTACTCAGGTTGTGAAGGACTTTGGATGGGAAAAAAACAATCAGAAAAAGAAGAATAAACGATGACATTGGACTGTAACAGATGAACTGTTCTGTATTCTGAAAGTCATTTCTATAGATTAAAGTAAGATCAGAGTTGAGGTTTACAAAAGAATTAATGGAACTGATTATATGAGTAAAGATAATTTTATTCACTGGAAAGGAAACTACCAAAGTTAATGAAGTAAGAGTTGGAACTAACAAAGCATGCGAGGAAGTATTTTCAAACAAGGTTTTAAAAGTATACAATTAATATTCATTAACCATTTTTTAAAAAACTTCATGCTTAATTTATGTAAGCCCATTTCCGATGATAAGGGATATTGTTAATTAATTAGTTAATTTCATAACTAGCACTGTTTGCTTTAGGTGAAAGGCTAATAATGGCTCCCAGAACATTTGCAAGTGTCCTGTATTTTAGCAGTGAAGAGAATCTTTAATTATCCAGAATCAAGCTATAGTCCACTTAAAGTAAGCAAACACTCAAATATGGGTATTTTTTTCACGTTGTTAAAAAGATTTAAAGAACTCTGATGCCAACAGTTTGATATGATTTTGAATACATAAGATATGAGAGAAGGTTAAGAATGAAAGAGAGAAGGGTAAGGTAAAGTAGGGTAGGTAGGAGAGAGGAGAGGGGAAAGGAGAGGGGAGGGGGAGGGGAGGGGAGGAGACGGGAGGAGAGGGGAGAGGAGGAGAGGGGAGAGGAGATGAGATGAGGGGAGTGAGAGGAGAGGAGAGGAGAGGAGAGAAGAGAAGAGAAGAGAAGAGAAGAGAAGAGAAGAGAAGAGAAGAAAAGAGAAGAGAAGAGAAGAGAAGAGAAGAGGATAGTTCTTATATTAGAAATATACACTGAACCAGTCAATCGCAAGATTTTGTGATACTGTGATTCTATGCTTCAAGCTCTGACTCTATGGCATGCATTCCACAGATCATACACAAAGCCCTTTCTGCGGACACGCAAGCCCTCACCCCAACTCAGCTCCACCGTGCATGCGTGCATGTCTTCAGCTGGCCAGCTGATTTTTGGGTCCCTGCTGTGCATGAATGGGAGGGCATATGTGGGAGATGGGTGTGCACATGTGCACAGGGGCCGGGGGAGTGCGATGGGTTCGTGTGTACATGCACGGGGGCAGGACGTGCATTGCATTATGGGTGCAGGCAGGCGCATGCACTGTCGCGGGTGCGTGCTATTGGCACGATGATGACAAAAAGTTTAGCCATCACTGCCATACACCACTGTGAGGTATATAGAAAAAGAACAGGGCTTGGATTGTGACACCAAAATGCAGATGACAACAATCTATTAGTCTTGAATGCCCCTCTAGGACTTGCAATCTCAGTCATATTCTTTGTTGATAGGGAAGAGTCAGTCATTGCTCTTTCAGGTAATTTCAGAAAGGAGTGAATAAACCCTACCGTGATATTGATTGACAATATGAGATTTATTCCAGGTGTCATTTCGCTACCATCATATAGCCGTCCAAAGCTGGGATGCAAACATGCATTTTCCTACTCATCTTTGATCACACAAAAATAGACAAGTCTATTGTTACCTCCTTTCTCCACAGCCTGATAATATTATACGGAGCTGAAATTAAGCTAAATCCTCCCCAATGTTTCCTTGCATTTTGTTTTGGGTGATTTCTCCTGCACTATTCAGATAGAAAATTGGGAGACCGAAAAAGACATTCCTGATCTTGACATTGAACAATGGTCCAGGCTCATCGCACAACATTGATAATACCTCATCAAAGTTGGTCAGGCCAAGGAAAATATTCCATAAGAAGAAGGATTGCTTTATAAAGCCTTGGTAAGATCACACAAAATTGTATCCAATTTTGGTCACCACATTATATACATATACATATACATATATACATATACATATATACGTTTCGACAAAGTCTCATTCATCATCTTCAGGCTTCATCTTCATCTTCAGGCTTCAGCTTCGTGCTTCAGTTTCGTGCTTCAGCTTCGTGCTTCAGCTTGCTCCCAGAAGCACAAAGCTGAAGCCTGAAGATGACGAATGAGACTTCGTCGAAACGTCGCCAAGACACTTTCAATTTTACATGGGAAAAAACCCGAACAACCCGAACAACCAACATATATATATATATATATATATATATATATATATATATATATATATATATATATATATATATATATATATATATATATATATACATATATACGTTTCGACAAAGTCTCATTCATCATCTTCAGGCTTCATCTTCAGGCTTCATCTTCATCTTCATCTTCAGCTTCAGCTTCATCTTCAGCTTCATCTTCAGGCTTCAGCTTAGCAATGTGATCGCAGCTGTTTCTTCCTTTTAACAGCTGCGATCACACATTGCTCCCAGAAGCACGAAGCTGAAGCCTGAAGATGACGAATGAGACTTCGTCGAAACGTCGCCAAGACATTTCCAATTTTACACGGGAGAAAACCCGAACAACCAAAGACCTATATACAAACACCCGTGAAAACCTCAGAAAACAAATATATATATATATATATATATACATACATATATATATATGTATGTATATATATATATATATATATATATATATATATATATATGTATATGTATGTATGTACACACACACACACACACACACACACACACACACATATATATATATATATAATGTAATATATAATGTAGAGACTCTGGAAAGAGAACATAAAAGAGCAACAGAGATGATTGGGGCCTGGAGACTAAAACACATGAAGAACGTTTGCAGGAATTGGGTTTGTCTACTCTAGAGTTCTAATATTTGAGGGGCTGCCACAAAGAAGATAGTGGGGTGGAGGTGTCAATCTATTTTTCCAAAGCACCAGAAGACAAGATAAGAAACAATGGATGGAAATTAACCGAGGAAAGAAGCAACCTAGAACTAAGGAGAAATTTTCTGACAGTGAGAATGATTAATCAGTGGAAGGTTTTCCTTCAGAGGTTGTGTATGCGCCATCACTGGAGACTTTTAAGAAGAGATTGAAATGATATAGGGTCTCCTGCTTGAACAAAGGGTTGGACAAGAAGACCTCCAAAGCAGAGGTGGGTTTCGGCAGGTTCTAACCAGTTCTGGAGAACCGGTAGTGGAAATTTTGAGTAGTTCAGAGAACCGGTAGTAAAAATTCTGACTGGGCCCACCCCCAGCTATTCTCTACCACCCAAGTCACAGCTGATTGGGAGGAAATGGGGATTTTGCAGCATCCTTCCCTAGATTGGGGAGGGAATGGAGATTTTACAGTGTCCTTCCCCTGCCATGCCCACCAAGCCACGCCCACCGAACCATGCCACGCCCACCAAGCCACGCCCACAGAACCGGTAGTAAAAAAAAATGAAACCCACCACTGTTCCAAAGTCCTTTCCAACTCTGTTATTCTGTTAAGAAATGGAAATCTGCTTTATTGTTAGTAGCATTCTGAACACATGACATTATTTTCTCTTTCCTTCATCTTATACCAAAGACACTCAGCATCAGTGGTGGGTTGCTACTGGTTCACTCCGGATGTGGCAAACTTGTAGCGGCGGTGGCTGGGAGCTGCGGCCACCCACCTGGACATCTCTGGGCATGTGCAGAAGTGTCGCACATGAGCGTGCACACACCCACGAGCGAACTGGTAGCAGCCGAAATTGAAGCCCACTACTGCTCAGGATGGGGACAGACTTTCAGTTTCTTTCTAAGTTTTTTCCTCATACCGGCTTAGTGCTGATTTCTTTCTTAAAGTCATTTCTACGGTTCTCTGCCCATTCAGTAGTTCATCCAGTAGACATGATAGCAGTGTTCCAATATCTTAGGGGCTTCCACAAAGAAGAGGGAGTCAAGCTATTCTCCAAAGCACCTGAGGGTAGAACAAGAAGCAATGGGTGGAAACTGATCAAGGAGAGAAGCAACTTAGAACTAAGGAGAAACTTCCTGACAGTTAGAACAATTAATCAGTGCAACAACTTGCCTCCAGAAGTTGTAAATGCTCCAACAGTGGAAATTTTTAAGAAGATGTTGGAGAACCATTTGTTTGAAGTGGTGTAGGGTTTCCTGCCTAGGCAGGGGGTTGGATTAGAAGACTTCCAAGGTCCCTTCTAACTATTCTATTCTATTCTATTCTATTCTATTCTATTCTATTCTATTCTATTCTATTCTATTCTATTCTATTCTATTCAATACATGATATTGACTTGGAAATCACTGGTTGGGTTTATGTTTCACATTAAGCCAGCATTTTATGTTGTGTTTCACATTAAGCCAGCATTTTGTGGCAGTGGTGGCTTTGGCTTTGCATGCTGCATGAGGCCAGTTGTTTCTTGCAAAACATTATTATTATAATATAATTATTATTATAAGGCAAAGGTAAAGGTTCCCCTCACATATACGTGCTAGTCGTTGCCGACTCTAGGGGGCGGTGCTCATCTCCGTTTCAAAGCCGAAGAGCCAGCGCTTTCTGAAGATGTCTCCGTGGTCATGTGGCCAGCATGACTCAACGCCAAAGGCACACGGAACGCTGTTACCTTCCCACCAAAGGTGGTCCCTATTTTTTCTACTTGTATTTTTAGGTGCTTTCGAAACCGCTAGGTTGGCAGAAGCGGGGACAAGTAACGGGAGCTCACCCCATTACATGGCAGCACTAGGGATTCGAACCGCTGAGCTGCCGACCTTTCAATCGACAAGCTCAACGTCCTAGCCCCTGAGCCACCGTGTCCCTAATTATCATAATCCCTAATTATTATTATATTAAATTATTATTATGGAATAATTATAATTATTCCATAACCAGTGGTTTAGTCCAGTGTATGGTCCCAGCAACATATATTTGTTTGTTCCTTTATTTATTTAACTTATCTTACAAAAAAATTGACTGGAAATAAACAACAGAACAATATCTCATTCTGTGGATATCCTCACTAGAATTCCTAATAAAAAGTGATGATGTCAATATATATCACCCGATGAGGTGATATCACAGTAGAACATAACTTGGAGTGAGAGATCCTTGGTTCTCTCTGATCTTGCTTGTTTCCTTGCAGGCATTTCTTTACCCTAACTAGGTAACATGCAGTGGTGAAATCCAAATTTTTTTATGACCGGTTCTGCGAGTGTGGCTTGGTGGGTGTGGTGTGGCTTGGTGGGCATGGCCTGGGCATGGCAGGGGAAGGATACTGGAAAATCTCCATTCCCACCCCACTCCTGGGGGAAGGATATTGAAAAATCTCCATTCCCACCCCACTCTGGGACCGGCCAGAAGTGGTCTTTGTGTCAGGCCTGGAAACCATACTAGACTTTAGGGTTCCAGACGCTGCCACATTTTTCCCCTGAGGGGAAGAAAGGGGGGTTGAAGGGTATGGTAACATTCTTCAAGCGGTCAAGGTCGGATGGTGTTCACATCTGCAGGAGGAGTGGCGAGAAGATATTCGAATGAACTGGGAGAACGTGGGACCATGTGACCAGCAAAGGGGTTAGGGGGGTGGGACTCTTGGGGTTTGTATAACTGGGGAAAGAATCCGGAAGTTCAGTTTTGGAATTTCACTCATCGTGTGCCAGTTTCCTCATGCTAGTAAAGAACTCTGAAAGACAATGGCTTCTGAGGTTTTTTTATGCAGAAGAGGTTTTTCTGGAACCTTGACACTTTGCCAGTTCTCCAAACTGCTCAAAATTTCCGCTACCGGTTCTCCAGAACCTGCTGGATTTCACCCCAGTAACGTGTGTGTGTGTGTGTGTGTGTGTGTGTGTGTGTGTGATAGAGAGAGAGAGAGAGAGAGAGAGAGAGAGAGAGAGAGAGGGAGAGGGAGAGGGAGAGGGAGAGAGAGAGAAAGAGAGAGAGAGAGAGAGAGAGATCACCAAGCCACAGAACCAGTGGTAAACATTTTTGAATCCCACCATTGCATCCTCCCTCCGTCCTCCTCCCTGCAAATGCCACTCCCTTCTAGCATTGATGATGTTACCTAGCTAGGGTAATGAAAGTCTGCAAGAAAACAAGCAAGCTCAAACAGCACCAAGGACCCCTCATTTCAAACCCTGAATTACACATATTCCCTTTCATTGATAAATCGGAGCCTTTGCATCATCAAGCTTATTATTCATCAGCATTTGTCCTCGCCCATCCCATTCTCCACCTGTGGATAGCCATCTTTATGCTGGACCCTGTGTTGTATAATTCTGCACACAAGATTCAAAGACTAACATGACGAAGCTGCTACATATGCAAAAAAACCCCGCTTTGACGCATAGCATCTATTCTAAGAGACAGGTCTCATAACTGTCTAAAGAGAGTTATGATTCTTTGGAGGGGGGGTTGACCTTCAGTGTAGCAGGAAAGCATTCATAGAACTGTGCTTTGACATTTACATACACAATTTTTCTGTGCATCCCAGCTATAATTTTTAGTGTTTGATGGCTTTAGATTCAGTTTTCTACATGTTTGTTTCTTTCTTGAATTACAATTAGTTAGGAGAAGTATAAGTAAGCCAACAGCTAACTTTTTTGAAAAATGCAATTATGATTGCTAGCATTAATTTTATAGGTCAATGTATAGCAATTATCACTCCGCCATCTGTAAATTAAAATGTATTTTGTTATCTCTTTCGGGTTTTGCATTTAAAATTGAATAACATTACCGTGCATAAATGAACATCATTAACCTCTCCAAACTTGGTGTCTTCATCTGTCTAATAAAACAACATTGCAGACACATAATTACAATTCTTATACAAGGATGATAGCACTATATTTATTACTTATTGATGGGAACAAAAATTAATGACAAGATAAAAACTGTCGTATATTTAACATTTTTACAAATAGGTTACAAAAAAGTTACAAATTGTTCCAGAGAGTAAGTATAATTAGTCAAAAGAAGTCCTTTCCTTGAACTGCAATTTATTAAACCAAATTAATATGCTTATTCCTGCATATACCCTGGATGACATTTCCTTCTGTTTTTCATTCATATACAATTTCCATGTAAACTTGAATATTAATTCTTTAAAAACTTCATAATTTCTTTTCCCTTTGCCTTCTAAGTTAAACATTTTGGATCTCAGTAAAACCCATATATATCAAGAGAGGGGATGGATGAACTTACTGATTGATGGGGACAAAGTTAAATATTGATCATCTTGATCAGTGGAACAAAGAACCTATCCAGAACTAAAGTCATTTGACATCATTTAAGTCTTTAAACCAAATATTTGACCAAGTTTGTTGTACTTTTCAAACAGAAATCTGCACTTCTGTTTTGGTTCTTTTTAAGGCTGTCAAAAATTTCCTGTTTTAGTCAGCTTTGGGGAAGACATTTAAATTCAATTCAATTCAATTCAATTCAACCCTTCCCTTCCCTCCCCTCCCCTCCCCTCCTTTCCTTTCCTCTCCTCTCCTTTCCTTTCCTTTCCTTTCCTTTCCTTCCCTTCCCTCCTTCCCTCCCTCCCTCCCTCCTTCTGTTATTTCTAATTAATCCCAGAACTAAAAGAATCTATAATAAATAATCCCACCACTAAAAGACCCTAATGGCAAAGAATATAATGATGAAACAGTTAAAGCAAACCTCTTTAACACATTCTTTGTTAACAGTAATGGCTTATACCCGACATTCCCCAATTGTACCAACAATGAGTACAACGACCTAACACATATAGATTTCACAGAAGATAATGTTGAAAAAGCTATTTGCAAACTGAAACCATCCCTATCTATTGGACCTGATGGACTATGTGCATACTTCTTAAAAAAGCTTTCCACTAATATAGCAGAACCCCTAAGCATAATCTTTGAAAAAGCTTTCATGACCAGTTCCCTTCCCAAACTTTTGTCACTAGACACGGTCAGCCCTGTCTTCAAAAAAGGCGACCCCAGCCTAGTTGAAAATTACAGACCAATCTCTCTATGCTGTGTCACCTGCAAAGTAATGGAATCTATCATCAACCAATCCATTACCCTCCATCTAGAAACAAACAACCTACTCTCTAATAAACAATTTAGTTTCAGAAAAAAATTATCATGTAATTTACAACTTCTTCACTGTAAAAACATATGGACTACAAATCTTGATCAGGGCAAAGCAATAGATGCAATCTACATAGACTTCTGTAAAGGTTTTGACTCAGTAGTACATGATAACCTTTTCCTCAAACTAAAATTCTACGGCATCTCAGGACCCCTCCACAATTGGATAACAGCTTTCCTGTCAAACAGACAACAAGTAGTCAAAATTGGCAATGCTATGTCAAATCCTTTTCCAGTCAAAAGTGGCGTTCCCCAAGGCAGTGTTCTTGGACCAACACTCTTCATATTATAATTTATTATCTGCTCAAAACAATGTGAAGTCACACTGTCAGTTCTTTAGCTGTTGTTGGCCTTCATATGATCAACCTCTTCCAAAGAACCTAGGGTTTCATAATGTAGTTTATATGCAGATCCAAATGGTATAGGTTTTTGTTTTTTTTTTAAATGGACATTTTGTCAATGAGCAGTTTCTCTAAATAGTAGCAATGACTTTTTTAGTGCGGCACCCAGTGTGCCATTTGGGCCACTATTTTTCCTTATCTGCCATACCTACTGTTTAGTTGGCTGTTCTACACTTGGCGATATAGTGGTCAAAATTGGCAATGCTCTATCAAATCCTGTTCCTGTTACGAGTGACGTTCCTCAAGGCAGCGTTCTTGGACCAACACTCTTCATACTATACATTAATGATCTTTGTGACCATATCTCAAGTAATTGTCTTCTCTTTGCTGACCATGTCAAACTATTTAACACCACAGACAATACATCTACCATTCAAAAAGACCTTGATCATCTAACCGCTTGGTCTAAAACTTGGCAACTCCAAATCTCAACCAGCAAATGCTCAGTCTTGTATATTGGAAAAAAGAATCCAAACATTAAGTACATACTTGATGGACATTACCTTACAGATGACCCTCACCCTGTTAAAGACCTTGGAGTTTTCATATCAAATGATCTAAGTGCCAAAGCCTACTGCAACTACATAGCAAAAAAGGCTCTAAGAGTTGTAAACCTAATCTTGCATAGCTTCTTTTCCAAAAACACTATACTACTATCCAGAGCATATAAAACATTTGCTAGACCAATTCTAGAATACAGCTCGCCTGTCTGGAACCCTCACCACATTTCTGACATCAATACAATTGAACCTGTCCAGAAATACTTTACAAGAAGAGTTCTCCATTCCTCTGAAAACAACAAAATACCTTATCCCACCAGACTTGAAATACTAGGCTTAGAAAACTTGGAACTCCGTCGCCTTCGACAAGACCTAAGTTTAACTCATAGAATCATCTACTGTAATGTCCTTCCTGTTAAAGACTACTTCAGCTTCAATTGCAATAATACAAGAGCAACCAATAGATTTAAACTTAATGTTAACCGCTTTAATCTAGATTGCAGAAAATATGACTTCTGTAACAGAATCATCAGTGCTTGGAACACTTTACCTGACTCTGTGGTCTCTTCCCATAATCCCAAAAGCTTTAACCAAAACTTTCTACTATTGACCTCACCCCATTCCTAAGAGGACCATAAGGGGCGTGCATAAGAGCACAAACGTGCCTACCGTTCCTGTCCTATTGTTTTTTTTTTCTTCTTCTTCTTCTTCTCTCTATATATATGCTTATACCTCCTAATATTTACTTATATATATGTTTATATACTATATAACCTTTTGTATGATACCTATATATATTGTTGTGACAAAATAAATAAATAAATAAATAAATAAATAAATAAATAAATAAATAAATAAATAAATATTAGAAATGTTAAAACACAAAGTGATGTACTTATTACTTCATCTGTTGTAGCAACATGTCTTGGTTCTTGAGTGTTAGCATTTGTTAGGGTTGACCAAGGCATCTTTTCTATTCTGCTCTAATGGAGTGGAGAATAGGTCTCTGACAGAAGAGACTAAAAGCATTTGAAATGTGGATTTACAGGGGGCTGTTATGTATAAGCTGGGTTGACAAAATCAAAAATGAGGAGGTGATAAGCCGCCTGGGAAAGCCAAGGGAAGTCGTCAAAACCATTAAAAAGTGAAGTTAGAATATTTCAGATATGTGATGCGACACCCGAAAAATACGACATACTTCACTTAATCCTCCAGGGAAAGATTGAAGGCAAATGAGGTCCAGGCAGAAGAAGAACGTCATGGTGTCAAAATCTAAAGAACTGGTTTGGACAAAACTCAGCAGTACTTTTTCGTGCGGCTGTTGATAAAAATAGGATTGCCAACATAATCGCCAACGTCCAATGACGGATATGGCACAAGAAGAAGAAAAAGAAGGCATTTGAAAAGGCAATAACAGAATACGTTTATTTATTTATTTTATTTATTTATTTAATTTTGTCATAACAATATACACAAGCATCACAAAAAAAGATTATATAAACATATATATAGGGAGAAACAAGGAAGTGTATATATATATATATATATATATATATATATATATATATATATATATATATATATATATATATATATATATATATATATATGAAAAGAACAATAGGACAGGAACTGTAGGCACATCCCAAGCACAGATAATTCTGTTACGGAAGTCATATTTTCGGCAATCCAAATTGGAGCGGTTGACATTAAATTCAAATCTATTGGTAGCTCTTGTATTATTGCAGTTGAAACTGAAGTAGTCTTTAACAGGAAGAACATTACAATAGATGATTCTATGAGCTAAACCCAGGTCCTGTCGGAGGTGACAGAGTTCCAAGTTTTCTAAACCCAGGATTTCAAAGGAAAATGTTGGTCAAAGGAAAACGTTGCATCATGAAATTCTTCTTTGGGATGGCCAATGACCCTGCTTTCACACCTATGTGCAAAGAGTTGGAGACATCCTATGAACAGTCAAGCGAGTTTTCCAAAGAAGCAGCCACTTTAATGGTCCAAGAAGGGATGATCTGCTTGTGCTAACATGCACTGAAAAATGCCCCTTTCAGCGAGAGTCTTTGCCATCCCACAGATTCATCTGTTTCATTGTTGCCTTTAAATTGTTCATCTGCATTAAACAAACCATAAACACATCTTGTAAATGTACACCAGCTATCAAGTTTTCAAGCTTGACCACCTCTTCAAAAAGACCTAATGGTTAGCTCAGGGGACACGCAGAAGTTACTATGTCCTCAGGACAAAAATCTAATCCAATCCAATCAATCTTTTAAATTGTGCAATAAAAACTTCAGAAGATTAAGCTTTGCCATTTGAAAGTGACATTGTTTTCCATTAAATAATGACACTCTTATTGCCCTAGTAAACCAATGTCAAATTACTGCGAAGTTAAAAATACAATGCTTCCATCTGGCATTATGTTAATGACTTACTCCTTGCCATCACCAAGATTTCAATAGTCAACAAAGCAATGGGCTTCTTGGTTTTTCAAAATATTTCTTTGTTAAGAGAAAAAAACCTGTGATTTGCTTCTTATTCGCATTTTATGTTGGTTCTTTTTTCCTAAACCAGCAATGAAAGTTTATATTGCTAAAATGTTTTAATTCTCCAACATGCACTGCCTGAAGTTTTGTCTTTTATATTTATTTGTTTGTTTAAAGAATTTGAAAATCAAATGAATTTGGGGAGGAAAAAACATTTCAACCGCAGAGGACAAGAAAGTATGGTAAGAAAAACAAATAAAAGATATCATCTTCTGTAGTTATTGATATGAATTTTGATGATATAACTTTAAGTATATTATGTATTGGGCACCTTTATTTTCTTAGAAATAGGATTTCCTTTATTAGTTGATGTGCTGTAATTTCTGATCCATGCTAATTTATGGAGCAAAATGAAAAGAGAAGAAAAATATTTTCCTCCCATACAAATATTGGGAAATATATATCTCTATATCTTCTGATATGAATAGAATGGAATGGAATGGAATGGAATGGAATGGAATGGAATGGAATGGAACGAATGGAACAGAATGGAACGGAACGGAACGGAATGGAATGGAATAGAATAACAGAATTGGAAGGGACCTTGGAGGTCTTTTAGTCCCCTGCTTAGGAAGGAAACCCTACACCACTTCAGACAATATGTTAGCTAAATGATTAGCTAACATTTTCCTAAAAACTTCCAGTGTTCCAGAATTTACAACTTCTGGAGGCAAGTTGTCCCACTGATTAATTGCTCTAACTGGAAATTTCTCCTTAGTTCTAAGTTGCTTTTCTCCTTGATTAGTTTCCACCTACTGCTTCTTGTCCTGCCCTCAGGTGCTTTGGAGAATAGCTTGACTCCCTCTTCTTTGTGGCAGCCCCTGAGATATTGGAACACCGCTATCATGTCTCCCCTAGTCTTTCTTTTCATTAAACTAGACATACCCAATTCCTGCAACCGTTCTTTATATGTTTTAGCTTCCAGTCCTCTAATCATTTTTGTTGCTCTTCGCTGTACTCTTTCTAGAGTCTCAACATCTTTTTTACATCGTGGCGACCAAAACTGGATGCAGTATTCCAAGTATGGCCTTACCAAGGCATTATAAAGTGGTATTAACACTTCACGTGATCTTGATTCTATCCCTCTGTTTATGCAGCCTAGAACTGTGTTGAAAGTCTGTATCTAGTCTCTAGTCTCTAAATGAAATTTCCAAGTTAATATTACAATTGCTGTAAGCTTATATGGTGGTGGTTTGGACTGAATTATCTTCATGATAACCTCAACTTTATGAAAACTTATGATTTTTTTTTTTAGTTTAATTGAATTACGTGACACTTACTTTTTTCTGTGTAAACATAACATTTCTGCTGAAAATGTTTCGGGCCATGCATTGTTCAAAAAGATCTCAGTTCCAGAGTTAGATGACTCATCCCTTTATAGTGATAAGTAAATCCGATAAAAAGAGGTTTTATTGTCATCAATGTGATTTATTCATAAGAAAGGAAGCACAAGATTGCTTCCAAGACACATGATTCAATTATTTCTCTAATACTAATTGAAACTGCGCCGTCATTGGCAAGGCTGAAAAGAAGAAAATTGAATGCCCAAGTTGAGAACTTAATATTAGGCTATATGGGTTGACATAAAATTACATAGCAACCAAATGCCTTAGCAAGAGTTGGTGTTGAAATCCTATCATTTGTTGTAGAAATATAAGCCAAGGGTTGTGCAATGTAGGCAGGGACATTATGAAGTCCAAAAACAAGCAAGGTTAGTCTGTGCCCTAGTTAGCAATCTGTTGACTTTTACACCTGATAGAGCAGGGGTGTCAAACTCGCGGCCAGCAGGCTGGATGTGACACGCACTGGCCAGGCCCATCCCTGGTTTAGCAAAGGGGGAAAAGTCATGTGACGACAACGTGAATCTGTGAGTTTGACACCCCTGTGATAGAGGCTCCATTGAATGGCTCTGTCCGTAGTTATCTTATGCTTTGTATGTGAAAGATGTCTCATGGAAGCTTGTTTTCACATAGGGGGAGAAATATAAGATGTATTCTGCAAAACTATTCTTTTATGGAGATTCCAGTTTGGTTTTAAATTAGTAGCAATAGCCCTTAGACTTATATACTGCTTTACAGTGCTTTACAGCCCCCTTTAAGTGGTTTTCAGAGTCAGCCTCTTGCCCCCAACAATTTGGGTCCTCATTTGACCAACCTCGGAAAGTCAGAGAGCTGAGTCAACCTTGAGCCTGGTGAGATTCTAACTGCCAAATTGCAGGCAACCGGCAGTCAGCAGAAGTAGCCTGCAGTACTGCACTCTAACCACTGCGCCACCCCGGCCTCTAGAGTTTAGTCCTTTCTGTTCACCAGGACTGAAGGAATACCAATGAATTAGTTCTTAATTATGGATATTAAGTTTTGGGGATAAAGACCATTAAACCAGTGGTCAAATTCAGCCAGTTCTATCCAGTAGCGCGATCCAGTAGCGCCAGCACCCAGGGACTCCACTCACCCACACGCCATCACATCTTGTTTTTGAACCTCTGCACATGCATAGAAGGTTCTGTGCATGCGTGGAGGAGGCGCGTTCAAGCGCTCACATTTGCGAACCGGTAACGAAGGTAAGAGGACACCACCTCTGCATTAAACCATTATTGGATTCACTGTAAGCAACCCTGAATAGGTGCCATTATACAGACAAAAACTGATGATGCTATCATCTAAAATTAAGCAAGACCAACCAGTTACACCAACCAGTTACACCTGAACTACTAATAATTCCATTGGAATCAGGATGCTCCTATAATACACCTGTACCTATTAATATCAGTCTGCTATACCTGTTAAGGATGGTACTTACAGATTAATAAACCTAAAGATTTCATGGAAGATGGGACTGTCTAATGAAGACCACATGTTCACCATCTTTTTCTCATTTAACCCATCATGAAACATCAACTCCTAACTTTCATGTCTTTCTTGGACAATGAAGACAAGAAAGTAGAAAGTGAAATATTGTAGAATGCTCAAGAAAATTGATTGTAGGTCCCTGGGTGATATCTCTAACATAGACATGTAAATCATAGGGTTTTAAACTTTTGGGGGAACTTTAAAAGAGGCTAGTTTAAGGGGTGCTGCAGTGTATTAGCTGTATTTGCTTCTGCAATCATCTGGAATAGAAGGTGAGTCTTGGAAGTTTGAGAGTATATCTCTCCCCCTGTCCCTTTCACAGCTCAAGAAGAGTTTCTCCTGAGCCTCTTTTTTTACTTTAAAAAGTAAAGGTAAAGGTTCCCCCTCGCACATTCGTGCTAGTCGTTCCCGACTCTAGGGGGCGGTGCTCATCTCCATTTCAAAGCCGAAGAGCCAGCGTTGTCCGAAGACATCTCCGTGGTCATGTGGCCAGCATGACTCAATGCCAAAGGTGCATGGAATGCTGTTACCTTCCCACCAAAGGTAGTCCCTATTTTTTCGACTTGCATTTTTCACGTGCTTTCAAACTGCTAGGTTGGCAGAAGCTGGGACAAGTAACGGAGCTCACTCCGTTACGTGGCACTAGGGATTCAAACTGCTGAACTGTCAACCTTTTTTTTTTTCATAAAAAAGTTTTATTTTTACAATCATGTCGAACAACTCATTCAATGTACAGTTATATACAATTAGTCGGGCCTGCCCAGTCACCACCCCACTTTTTAACACTCTTCCCTCTTCTACCTTCTTTTACTTTAAAAAGTAAAGGTAAAGGTTCCCCCTCGCACATTCGTGCTAGTCGTTCCCGACTCTAGGGGGCGGTGCTCATCTCCGTTTCAAAGCCGAAGAGCCAGCGTTGTCCGAAGACATCTCCATGGTCATGTGGCCAGCATGACTCAATGCCAAAGGTGCATGGAATGCTGTTACCTTCCCACCAAAGGTAGTTCCTATTTTTTCGACTTGCATTTTTCACGTGCTTTTGAACTGCTAAGTTGGCAGAAGCTGGGACAAGTAACGGGAGCTCACTCCATTACGTGGCACTAGGGATTCGAACTGCTGAACTGTCGACCTTTCAATCAACAAGCTCAGCGTCTTAGACACTGAGCCACCAGGTTCCCCCACCCCTTTTTAAAAAACTTTAGCTATGGTCTAAGTTGCCTTTTATCTGATCAACCATCTCTTGGCTGCGGCACTTTTCCAAAGTCATTTTCACATACCATGACAACCTGTGAGGTCTCCCATTTTTCATGAAAGATGTTGATGCAGATTAATTATATGGTCAACAGCCCTGAAAGTTGATCAGCAAACCAGCACTGTCAACAAGAACCAAGGACACAGCCCTTTCCACAGCAAAATCTTCTAATTATCGACCTTCTGTCCTTTCCACACACACCCTCAAAATAAACCAAACGAGCTCGAATAACAGTTGTCGCATAAACACGTTGAATTCTACTCCCTTATTTTGTGTAGCACATACGGAATTCCTCCTCATGTTGTCCTGGTAGCCATTTCGCGTGCTGTAGAATTACTGTGGCAGGTTCTATCAAAAGAATCTGAAATAATTATGACAAGATGAACATTTATCAGAAGATTTCACACATATCCCTGGGTTACTATCACATTTTGCCTCAGGTGGACTATGCTTGGTAAAGGCAAACTAAATAAATATAAGGAATCTGACTAGAAATAAATACCTACAGTATCTAACGTAGGAAAATAGCGTGATGGTTTTCGCATAACTGAATTAAAAAAAAGGTTTACAAAAATATTGTGTACAATAGTATATCATTTCCTTATAATTGTTTTCCTTATCTCATGAAAAATGCAAATAGAATGAATCCTATCTGGTTTCAACTATGTGTTTGCACTAATGAGTCTAAGAAAACATCACACACACACACACACAAAAGGAAAAAAGAGCAGAATATCTATTTGCTTTTGCCAAACTCTTGTTAATCCACAGGCCCCCAAGCTGATAATTAACGGATTTGGAATGTGTTGCTAGTGAATTCAATTTGACACATTAAAAGTTTATAATCCCAATGACCTCAATTATTAAGTGTGAGGGATGGTAAACACACTAATCCAAATATCTGGTGTCTTAATTTCTATATAATATTCAAAAACTTAGTTAACTAACTGTGAACGAAGATTATCAGAATTACAAGATGTTCTTATCTTCCCTGAAGATAAGAAATGATAAAACACCACTGCCTTTCGGAAAACAGTTCCCCCCCCCCTCTTTTTTTTTTTTTTTTGAATTTTTCAATAAACAAACAAAACAGACAGTGCATGGGGTTGCTTTGAAAAAAAAATAGAAGGGTAGCAGAGATAGAAAGAATATCAGAAAAATAACAGAAAAAGAAATGACAACATTGAAACAAGATTAATGCTTAAGGGAATAAGGTGAAGATTTTTTTTTTTAGGATTTCATAAACAAATTTAATAACTTTTGACGACGGTGACCTGAAAAATCTCCACCAAGGCACGACTATCAAACTGAGGTGGCTTAAAGTACTATCAAGTTTTGTGAGATAATTATAGATGTGATGTGAAGTTTACGCATCTCCTCTGGAATGAATATTCATCTTGGGAATAAAATAGTAAATGTTAAATGTATAAGCACTGAAAACTGCATTTTTTAATACGTTTGGAGAAGCATTATAGTCTAACCACTGAAATGTGTATAATGTGAATTGCTGTCTAATTTTATGCATACGGACTCAAAAGTAAGTCCTGCTACTACGTCTAGCAATACTTAATGCTAAGTAACCATGCCTAAGAAGGCAGCTTTAGCAAGCTCTGATGAGGATATGAAGTTTCCAGCCATGAAATCCAATCAAAAGGAAAACTCAAGAGCTGCTTATGCTCAGCATCTGGTAGCCATTTTGACCAGCTAGTTTATACGAGGTTACAGACATACAACAAATACAGTAATTTGACACTATATTCAAGAAACGAAATGAAACCTTCAGAAAGAAGTCCAAGGAGAAGATAAAATTGTCCAAGACTAGTGAAAATTACCAGTTAATCAGTAGACATTGCTGAAATAGAAAAAGATCAGTTGGGGTGTTTTGTTTTAAACATAAAAACTAAAAATGGAGCACTTGTATATTTCTTTCCAAACACGTCTGCATAAGTGGGTCAGCAATGTAGGCTCGGCCAACAGTACAATACAATAGTACAAAAGAATACAATACAGACTAGAACTGGAAGGGAATTTGGAGGCCTACTATTCCAACCCCTTGCTCAAGCAGGAGCCAATATTTTCTTTCAGACAAGTGGTTGTCTCTTCTTAAAACCCTCCAGTGATGGTGCACTCACAGTTTCTGAAGGCAAGTTGTCCCACCAGATAAGTGTTCTCACTGTTAGGAAATTTCTCCTTAATTCTAGGTTGCTTCTCTCCTTGAGTAGTTTCCATCCATTGTTTCTTGTGATCACCAAGAGTCCAGCTTGACTCAGCCTTCATTTTGTCACAATAACCTAGGATAAGTGTTCTCACTGTTAGGAAGTGTCACAACTTCTGGAGGCAAGTTGTTCCACGGATTAATTGTTATGTCAGTAAATTTCTTCTAAGTTCTAGGTTGCTTCTCTCTTTGATTAGTTTCCATCCATTGTTTCTTGCCTGCCTTCAGGTGCTTGAACTCTTTTTCTTTGTGGCAGCCCCTCAAATATTGGAACACTGCTGTCATGTCACTTATAGTCCTCCTTTTTCTCTAGACTAAAAGGTAAAGGTTCCCCTCGCATATATGTGTTAGTCGTTCTCGGCTCTAGGGGGCGGTGCTCATCTCCGTTTCAAAGCCGAAGAGCCAGCGCTGTCCGAAGACGTCTCCGTGGTCATTTGGCCGGAATGATTAAACGCCAAAGGTGCACAGAATGCTGTTACCTTCCCACCAAAGGTGATCCCTATTTTTCTACTTGCATTTTTTACATGCTTTCAAACTGCTAGGTTGGCAGAAGCTGGGACAAGTAATGGGAGCTCACTCCATTACGTGGCACTAGGGATTTGAATTGTTGAACTGCTGACCTGTCAAACAACAACTTCGTGTCTTAGCCTCTGAGCCACCATGTCCCCTCTTCTCTAGACTAGTCATGCCCAATTCCTGCAATCGTTCTTCATATGTTTTAGTCTCCAGATCCTTAATATTCTTAGTTGCTTTTCTCTGAACTTTTACCAGTCTCAGCATCTTTTTTTTTTTTTGTAGTATGGTGACCAAAACTGTATCCAGTATTCCAGGTGTGGTCTTACAAATATTATGTAAACGGTATTAACATCTCACGTAATCTTGACTCTATCACTGAAGCCTCAAAATGTGATAATAGTAAAAATTTCTTCTCTGAAATTTCATGAGAATCTGCAAGATTGAAACATTCTCACAAGGCAAGAATTTGGAGGCCGGGTAGATCAAAACAAGATGTGATTTGTCAATCTTGTTTGACTTGGACTATCTCATTAATGGCTGAATTGGTTCCCAGAAGGCAGCTAATGCCTGATGTAAATTTGAGAAAATGGGTCTTTCCAAGCCAACATCATAGTTGCCAGGAACGCTTGGGAAAAGACAATCCCATAAAGATTCTAATCTACAGCAATTTAAATGTTGAAATGTCGCAGCCAGCAGTTTGAACAAAGTATGTATCGCTAACAAGGAGTTCTGGGAATTAAACGCAGGTCATTAATAGCTGTTCATTAGATTAATTCCTTCTTTTCAGTCCCTGGAGATCTTGGGTTGACATGTTGTCTGAACCTCATTTGCTACCCAAATGGGAAAAATAGCACATATCCTTTCCCAAGATATCATTAGTTTGACCCTGGAGCAGAACATTCACAACTACCTTATCCCCCTCCATTTAATAGCAGACCAGGAAAATAACCATTTTCTGCCCTTTTCAGAATGTCAAACGCCAGATGTTTAAAAAATCCAGCTCCATCTGTAGTAGGCTCAGAGCTGAACACTGAACATCCAAATGTTGCCTGAACTTCAGACCTGAAAATCTTACTTCAGTCTTATGTTCATCACAACTGTTTTTTTAATACATTTTTTTTTATTTTTTTTCAGATACACAAACATAAAATACATATTTTCTGAATAGCGTATTGATGGAGTCAAAAATTCATATAGCTTAATTAGTCAATATTTACTATATATAAATTCTAATTATGTCAAGATTCTACTTTCCCCCTTTTATCTCTTATTTTTATTTTTTATAGAATATATAGTCAAAATTATCATCCACACTCACCTCCTTATCTTCACCTATTACAGATTGTTCTCTTCATTATTATATATGTTCTTAACATTTATATTTTTTTAACAGGGACGTGGTGGCTCAGGGGCTAGGATGTTGAGCTTGTTGATCAAAAGGTCGGCAGCTCAGTGGTTCGAATCCCTACTGCTGCCGTGTAACGGGGTGAGCTCCCGTTACTTGTCCCAGCTTCTGCCAACCTAGCAGTTTCGAAAGCATGTAAAAATGCAAGTAGAGAAAATAGAGACCACCTTTGGTGGGAAGGTAACAGCGTTCCGTGCGCCTTTGGCATTGAGTCATGCCGGCCACATGACCATGGAGACGTCTTCGGACAGCGCTGGCTCTTCGGCTTTGAAACGGAGATGAGCACCGCCCCCTAGAGTCAGCAATGACTAGCACGTATGTGCGAGGGGAACCTTTACCTTTACTTTAACATTTTTTTAATAAATCTATTGAAACCCTTTACTTTAAACAAAGTCATTCAATCATTTTCTTTTTCGCAGTTATTTCTTAGTTTCAATTTTTTGCATAGATGGACCCTGAAACATATATTTCTTTATATTTGTTTAACATCATCTATGTCTAAGAATTAATCATTCTACCATTTAACCACCAAAAACAATACCACTTTAACAATACCATTTAACCACCAAAAACAATACAATTCTTCATTTCTTATTTGAAATAATATAATCACCAATATTACTTCTAACACAATTATTTTATAACAATCATGTTATCATTTAATTTTAACTATTCCAGTATTTTTTCTTAATCACCACCAAAAACAATACTTCGTAACTGTTGAAGTAGCTGTCACACAGCAGTTAAAATTACCCAGCTAACAGTTCGGTAGGAATAACCGGGACACAAAAACTTTGTCCTCATTCTGAAGTGAAAGAGTGAAGTGAAGAAGTAACCAGAAGAGCAACAAGAATGATTAGGGGTCTGGAGGATAAAACATATGAAGAACAGCTACAGGAATCGGGTATGTCTAGTCCAGTGATGGCAAATCTTTTCAGTACCGAGGGCCAAAAAGGGAGTACATGTTCATGTGTGTGGCACCAAATGTCGAAAAGTGTGCGAAGGCCATCTGATTGTCATGTGCACATGTGGGCCAGAAACCCGGAAGAGGAATGGGCGACGCCGCATGTGCCAGGTGACATGGCTCCGCATGCCACTTCGAGCATGCGTGCCATAGGTTCACCATCATGGATCTAGTCTAATCTAATGAAAAGAAGGACTAGGGGAGACATGATAGCAATGTTCCAATATTTGAGGAGCTCCTACAAAAATGAGAGGGGGGGTGTCAACCTGTTTTCCAAAGCTCCAGAAGTCAAGACAAGCCACTGAGCCACCGCATCCCTAGCATGCTGTGCATAGGTGAGTATAAAATGAACTCTAGTTTACTACATTAATGCTGAAATTCATTAAGATGCCACAATCCTCTTTTGGGGGAAGGTTGAAGACACTTTGAGGATTGATAGGAAAGGACTTATGCATATTTATATGTAACTGAAGGATTAATGTATGCTGAGCTCTGCACACATATAGAATTACAGCAGGGGTGTCAAACTCAAGGACCAAAGGCTGGATCCGGCCCACGGGGTGCTTAGATCTGGCCTGTTGGGCTGCCCTGGAAACAGTGAAGGACTGGCCCACAGTACCTCTGCCAGCAAAAACAGAGCCCTCCCGAGCTCCATTTTCGCTGACAGCGGGTCGTAGGAGGCCGTCACAGCTGAAAATGGAGCTCAAGAACCTGTTTTCACGGGCAGAGTGCTTGGGCCTTCACAGGCGCCCCCAACACAAGTGATGTTGAGATGGCCATTCCCACCCTGGCAATGCCCCAAGGTCAAACACAACCCTGATGAGGCCCTCAATGAAATTGAGTTTGATACCCCTGAATAATAATATACTGAGGATGTTTCCCTGTAGAAATATGCCTATGGAGATACAAAAGATTTAAGTATTTCCAAGAACATAATTGGCTATATTCAAAGGATGCTTAAGAAACCACTTAATGCAACTAAGTATTGCCTTGAACTAATTACTCTGATCATCAGGTTACTGCTGTGGATGATACATGTGCTCAAATTATAGCATGTAGGATGAAGAATTGATACTTTGCAGTTATTCCGTGCAAGGGGTGTCTTATTTTTAGAGAGGTTCTAGCTGTAATGTATAGAAAGTCAGCACTCACCCACCCAAAACCTCCTAGAGAATGAAATATTTTGGGGAATATTAAAAAGGTGGGATAGAATATTTCCCCTAAAGGAGAAATAGGGAAATTTCTTAAGGGAGGCAGAAACCAGCCCCCGTTTCCTTTCCCCAAGCAAAAACCGAGGAGGCCAGCTTTTAGAAATGCAGATTTGGTAATCCATTCAGAAAGACTGAATCAGGCAGAAATTCTGATAAGCAACAAGCTGAAGATTGACAAATTTTAAATTCAAAACATTTGGCTAACTTTAGAAAAAAATACAACACATGTAGTGTTTTTGTCTATCGAGCTTCTCAATCATCCAGGTTCTGCTTGTCCCAAAGGTGCCTTTTTTCAAGAGGCAATTGGACCTTCTGGTTTTACTTTGAGGACGTTTCGCTTCTTATCCCAGGGTGTGGCTCAGGCTGTAAGAAGCCTGTTATTAAAACACAGCAGCCTGCAATTACTGCAGGTTCTAGTCCCACCAGGTCCAAGGTTGACTCAGCCTTCCATCCTTTATAAGGTAGGTAAAATGAGGATCCAGATTGTTGGGGGGGGCAATAAGTTGACTTTGTAAATATACAAATAGAATGAGACTATTGCCTTACACACTGTAAGCCGCCCTGAGTCTTCGGAGAAGGGCGGGATATAAATGTAAATAAATAAATAAATAAATAAATTAGCTGAGACAAACACCTAGGGTTTGCATTTCCCCTTTTGCCAATAGAGCCAGCCATGACCCCTACATGACCCCATAGGAATCCAGAAGGTATAAAACCCACCCATTCTCAGCTTCATGTTGTCAGTTGTCCCACGCTGCTGGTGGTATTGCTTCATCAATAAACCAAGTGTCATGCCCCCTTCGGAGTCTGAATCTGGGGGAGTGGGGAGGGGGGAAGATGAGCTGGAACAAGAAATGACAGACATTGAGAGGGTGGCTCCATTGGCCTCTGAGGAAACTGGGGAAAGGCAGAGTCAGTCCAAGCAAGGTTTTTTCTGAAGTAGTAAGGCCTGCAAGCAGGGAGGAACAGAGGCAGGCCAAAACTGAGGGACAGAGCTCAGTTGAGGAGCCAGGACCAGCTCCTCCTGATCCAAGGGCTCGGCAAGTGGAGAGGAGGCGTGATCAGTGCAGACGGAGCAGCCTACATGCAAGGAGAGTGCCCCACCCATCTTCACAGGCACACCAGGGGAAGGAGACTTAAGGAGATGTTGTGGTGAAGGACATTTGTCGGGAACAAACGCTGAGCTTCTGAAGTGTGTATGCCGACGTTTGAACTAGCCAAGAGTCCTTGCATTCCTATGGGCATTCTGGATTAATTACCTGGATGTTTTGTTCCTTGAACTCCTTGATTTGCCAAATACCTTTGGATTTATTGCTGAGCAGCCTTGGTGGGGACAGTGCTAGGCTGGACTAATTGCAGCCAGAAGCTGCTTGAGGTTTGTGGGGGGTGGTTTGTCATCACTTTGATCTGGGACTTACCAGAAATGTGGGAGTGTTTGGGAAACTTTGGAGCAATAAAGGGGCAGTTTGAACTGCCAGCTGTTTGTTTGATCATTGTACCATGCCCTGGGTCACCACATCAATTTTATTACCCAAACAGCCTCCATTTTATTCCCAGATTGGAACTGGACCTGGGATTTTTCTTCCTGCAAATGGATACGCCTCTGAAAATCACATTTGTCTGACGTTGATGTTCCCATTGAAGAAATATTGTGAAGAAAACATTGCAGTCTAATTTTGATCAGAACATTTGCCATCCAGTAGGAGACTAGTTTAGGGGTCCCCAATCCCCGGTCATGGGCTAATACCAGTCTGCAGCCTGTTTGAAACTGGATCACACAAGCAGCGGGGATAGTGTATGAGTCCGTGAAGCTCCATTTTTTTGCAAGCAGCAAAATTGTTGCCTCTCTCCCAACCACCACTGCCACTGCCATCAATATGCAGAGCCAGAAAAGTTGGGAATGTCTGGATTAGATAAGTGACTGATCACCTATTCTCTGGTCCTCTCAATTTTGATGTCAGGGTTCCAAGTAACACCCCCAATGAAATAACACTCCAGGGCTTGAAGTTCCTCAAAATTCCATTTTATAAGAGGTGTCATATCGGCACATCTGAAAAAACCTGAATCTGAAAGTTTCCAGGATTTTCCCACCCAAAGAAAATTCAAGTCTCTGCCCAAGTCCATCACATGGTCCATTCCAAGGACCTTCCCAACTGGAGATGCCTCTCAGGTACAACCCACCAGTTCAGGGCACGATGTCCTTGACTCTCTGAGAAAGGAATGTTATTATGGCTATATATCACCCTGGCTCCACACAATTCCCCCTCCCAGTTTCCCACAGTAGTAAGTGTGGCAGGCCTGAAGATCCCAGAAAAAAAGATGGCTTCCAGGCCTGACACTTGGACTTTGGGCAGGTAAAGTTCTACATTAAATTAATGCTATATGTTCGTAGCCCAATTTGTTCTACCCAAATTCTCAACAGGAATTAGAAGAATTATGCCATGATTATGAAGGTGACAGCAGCAAGACTATTGCAAGTACAAAAATGGAGAGACACTTTGCTTCCTGCCTTAGATGAATGGTTGCAGAAGTTGATGGAGTTGGTTGAAATGGTAAAATTGACCACTTTGATTAAAAGGCAAGAATATAAGTCCTTTTGTTTCCACATGGAGACCGCTTCTGAACTTTGTGCTTGATGTGGAGAAGAATGAAACACTGACTTTGGGATTTACCGATTAGACTGATAAATCTTTTATAGAAATAGCAACTGTACTAGCAATAGCACTTAGACTTATATACTGCTTCCCAGTGCTTTACAACCCTCTCTAAGCGGTTTACAGAGTTAGCATATTTGCCCCCAACAATCTAGGTCCTCATTTTACCCACCTCGAATGGATGGAAGGCCGAGTCAACCCTGAGCCTGGTGAGATTCGATCTGCCAAACTGCTGGCAGCCGGTGATCATCAGAAGTAGCCTGCAGTACTGCATTCTAACCACTGCGCCATTGCCACTCTTATATTGGCTTGTTTATACTATTATGAAAAAGCAAAAAGTTGTGATTTTACTGTAACAGAGAGAGTTGGAAGTCAATGCTTCTTTTTTTCCTTATCTTTCCTCACTTCCTTTTCCCCTTCCCTCCACCACTATTTTCCTATTTGATTGGATTTTGCATTACTTTATAACGCAATAAAAATGTTAATGGTAAAAAAAAAAAATACTATGAAGCTACCTATACCCAGGGTGAGATTCAGCCAGTTCGCACCACTTCGGGAGAACCGGTTGTTAATTTTCTGAGCAGTTTGACAAACTGGTTGTTGGAAGAAATCATTAGGGCAGAGAACCGGTTGTTAAATTACTTGAATCCCACCACTGCCTATACCCCATTTTCAATCTGTAGCTGAGCATTTTTACCTTTACCTTATTTTATTTATTTATTTATTTTGGATTTTTTTTCCCCTTTCTTTTTACTCACAAATGAAGAGATTTAATTGACTATTGTTAGCTTCCTTTAACGTCTTTTGGAGGAAATGCAAGATTTAAAAAAAAAATATGTTTTCAATAAACTAAGCAAAATTATCCAGAATGAAACCCATAGGGAAAACTATTATTCTTATGAATTGGGGCGATAACGTTCTTAACTAAATTAGCTAAATAGACATGTTTGTTGAAATGCATGGAATTAACCGAAAATAGTGCTTTAAATTGCTCATTTGGCAGGAGTGTAAACTACAGCTTTAAAAGTATTAAGAGCTGGATTTTTATTCCTTTGTTTGAGCAGCTGCACTCTGCAAATAAGAATGGTGTATTCATTTGATAAAGGAAAACAAACCCCTAGAACACTTGTTTTGTGAAATAATATTGAAATCACAAATATACACTTTACAAATGTTTACATGTGTTAATTGCTTTTCCACAGTCTGCAAAAGGTTGGATTACACATTTATGCTCCTCCACCTCCCAATGGTGTAGAACAGAAGTTGAACTGGTTGCTTTGTTTTCCATTTCTGATGTTATAATTTTATTTATTTATTTATTTATTTAATTTATTTAATTTATATACCGCCCTTCTCCCGAAGGACTCAGGGCGGTTTACAGCCAAATAAAAACAAAGTTACAAAAAATTAAAAAACATTTAAAAATCTAATTCAGATTAGGCCAAAACGAATAAAAACAGTGATAAAACCATAATAAAACCCACATTTAAAATACGTTTAGGCCAGCCCTGCGCGATAAAACAAGAAGGTCTTTAGCTCGCATCGAAAGGTCCGGAGGTCGGGGAGTTGTCATATCCCCAGAGGCAGCTCATTCCAGAGGGCAGGAGCCCCCACGGAGAAGGCCTCCCCCTGGACGTCGCCAGTTGACATTGTTTGACTGACGGTACCCTGAGGAGGCCCTCCCTATGGGAGCGCACAGGTCACTGGGAGGCTATTGGTGGCAGCAGGCGGTCCTGTAAATAACCCAGTCCTATGCCATGGAGCGCTTTAAAGATGGTAACCAACACCTGGAATTGCACCCGGAAGACCACCGGAAGCCAGTGCAGCTTGCGCAGGAGAGGTGTTACATGGGAGCTTCGAGTCACTCCCTCTATAAGTGATAGTGATCCAATTTTTCTTTGCCAGGGAAATAACAAAATAACAGGATTGTTTTAGAACTGGAGGAGACCTCGGTGGTCTTCTAGTCTAACCACTTGCTCAGGCAGGAGACCCTCGACCACTTCAGATAAATGGTTGACCAGTCTCTTCTTAAAAAAAAACTTCCAGTGTTGGAACAGTTACAACTTCTGGAGGCAAGTTGCCCCACTGATTAACTTTTCTAACTGTCAGGAAATTTCTCCTTAGTTCTAGGTTGCTTCTCTCCTTGATTAGTTTCCATCCATTGATGCCAATTTCCAGATTAGTTTCCAGTTTTCAAATTAGTTTCCATCCAGTCCATCCAGTTCTATCCAGTAGTAATTGTGAGAGGGATATTTTTTTTTAATTTTATTTTGTCACAACAATATACACAAGCATCAATATAAAATAACTACATATCATATAAGCATACATATGAGCAAAAGTATGCAATAACTATATTCATTTGATATAATGAAAGGAAACAATAGGACAGGAACGGTAGGCACTTTTGTGCTCTTATGCACGCCCCTTATAGTCCTTTTAGGAATGGGGTGAGGTCAATAGTAGACAGTTTTTGCTTGAAGTTTTTGGGATTTTGAGAAGAGACTACAGAGTCAGGTAGTGAGTTCCAAGCGTTAACAACTCTGTTACAGAAGTCATATTTTCTGCAATCAAGATTGAAGTGGTTAACATTAAGTTTGAATCTATTGTGTGCTCGTGTATTGTTGCAATTGAAGCTGAAGTAGTCTTCAACAGGAAGGACATTGCAATAGATGATTCTATGAGTTAAACTCAGGTCCTGTCGAAGGCGGCGGAGTTCTAAGTTTTCTAAACCCAGGATTTCAAGTCTGGTGGCATAAGGTATTTTGTTGTTTTCAGAGGAGTGGAGAACTCTTCTTGTAAAATAGTTTTGGATGTGTTCAGTTGTATTAATGTCAGTGATGTGGTATGGATTAGGGTTAGGGTTAGGGTTATCTTGGAGTCCTAGTGGACAACCATCTAAATATGAGCCAGCAGTTTTGGCAGCAACTGCCAAAAAAGCCAACACAGTTCTAGGCTGCATAAACAGAGGGATAGAATCAAGATAATGTGAAGTGTTAATACCACTTTATAATGCCTTGGTAAGGCCACCCTTGGAATTTTGCATCCAGTTTTGGTTGCCACAATGTAAAAAAGATATGGAGACTAGCAAGAGTGCAGAGAAGAGCAACAAAGGTGATTAGGGGACTGGAGGCTAAAATATATGAAGAAAGGTTGCAGGAGCTGGGTATGTCTAGTTTAATGAAAAGAAGGACTAGGGGAGACATGATAGCAGTGTTCCAATATCTCAGGGGCTGCCACAAAGAAGAGGGAGTCAAACTATTCTCCAAAGCACCTGAGGGTAGAACAAGAAGCAATGGGTGGAAACTAATCAAGGAGACAAGCAACTTCCCTAAGGAGAAATTTCCTGACAGTTAGAACAATTAATCAGTGGAACAATTTGCTTCCAGAAGTTGTGAATGCTCCAACACTGGAAGTTTTTAAGAAAATATTGCATAACCATTTGTCTGAAGTGATGTAGGGTTTCCTGCCTAGGCAGGGGTTTTGACTTCTGGAAGCAAATTGTTCCATGATTAACTGTTCTAACTGTCAGGAAATTTCTCCTTAGTTCTAGTTGCTTCTCTCCTTGATTAGTTTCCACCCATTGCTTCTTGTCCTGCCCTCGGGTGCTTTGGAGAAGAGCTTGACTCCCTCTTCTTTGTGACAACCGCTGAGATATTGGAACACTGCTATCATGTCTCCCCTAGTCCTTCTTTTCATTAAACTAGACATTCTTGTTTTGCTTCTTGTTTTGCTTCCATACATGATTGCACCTCCAATTTTAATAATAGGTGGAAAAGATCTGTAAGAAGAATATAACTAGTTACATTACTAAAAATGAAACCTGAAATAGATAGGCAGAGCTTACCATCTGGCACATAATTCTTTGCCATTGTTTGCCATTCCAAACTTTGGACAACACATATGAAATGTCGCCTTGTGGATCACTCCCAATTTTCTGAGGCTTTCAAGTTCATGGGGAAAATGATGCATAGATTTGCTGACATGCAATATAGATTGCTTAAACTATTGTTCGTTTTTTTTCAAAAATTAATCCAAGAAATATCTAAAGGAGGAATTTTTGTCAGTAATGTTCGGTTGATGTTGGGGTTTTTGTTTGTTTGTTTGTTTTTATTAAAAAAGAAAATGAAATGCGACTATATCACATTAATTAAGACACACATATGAGAAAGGTTGAGAATTTCTATTTCCCTGTCACCATTCTGATGGACAGCAACCCATTTTTAACAACCCCAGTGATTAAGATTTTTTATTATATTTCCTTGGCCAGAACTTAATTCCAATTATGAGCCCTAGAAAAACCCGACAGATTGATCAAAGTAAAATATGGTGATCTTCTATGCAGATGCCACTCAGCATGGCAGGGCTAATACAACAAAATGGATGTATTGAATGTTCATAAGAAATCTTCAGTTTCCACATGTCCGTAATTGAATCACAGAATAAAACATTATTAAAAGAATAGTTTGATGGCTGATTCTATATTGATTTATGATGACGTTAATTTGTCATTTAACTCCTGGAACTGACTGTTCATAATCTCTGACATTCAAAAGATTCTTTTGTTTTCCATTAAAAAACAATATTATCAAATATGAAAATGGGTGACTGAATCTGTCTTTGAGAGACAAAGAGAGATAACTCTATTTTCCAAAGCACTTGAGAGCAGGACCAGAAGCAATGGGTGGAAACTAATCAAGGAGAGAAGCAACTTGGAACTAAGGAGGAATTGCCTGACAGTGAGAACAATTAATCAGTGGAACGACTTGCCTCCAGAAGTTGTGAATGCTCCAACACTGGAAGTTTTTAAGAAGATGTTGGATAACCATTTGTCTGAAATGGTGTACCGGTTTCCTGCCTAAGCAGGGGGTTGGATTAGAAGACCTCCAAGGTCCCTTCTAACTCTGTTATTCTATTCTATTCTATTCTATTCTATTCTATTCTATTCTATTCTATTCTATTCTCAGAAGATATAGAAATATGTATTTCCCAATATTTGTATGGGAGGAAAATATTTTTCTTCTCTTTTCATTTTGCTCCCTAAATTAGCATGGATCAGAAATTATAGCACATCAACTAATAAAGGAAATCCTAATTCTATGAAAATAAAGGTGCCCAATACATAATACACTTAAAGTTATATTATCAAAATTAATATCAAAATCTAAGGAAGATGATATCTTTTATTTGTTTTTCTTCTAATACTTTCTTGTCCACTGTGGTTTTCAGCATCAAGATGAAATCAAATGGAGAAATAAAGAGAATAAAAAGTGCCAATTTCACTTTCACATTTGAGTAAAAAAAAAAAAAGCTCACCTGTTTTTATTTTCCCTCAGCATCAACCTGAAGAGAAGAGAACAACAGAGTTGGAAGGGAACTTGGAGGTCTTCTAGTCCAACCCCCTGCTTAGCCAGAAAACCGTATACCATTTCAGACAAATGGGTATCTAATCTCTTGTTAAAAACTTCCAGTGTTAGAGCATTTACAACTTCTGGAGGCAAGTTGTTCCACTGGTTAATTGTTCTCTGTCAGGAAATTCCTCCTTAGTTCCAAGTTGCTTCTCTCCTTGATTAGTTTCCACCCATTGCTTTTTGTTCTACCCTCAGGTGCTTTGAAGAATAGCTTGACTCCCTCTTCTTTGTGGCAACCCCTGAGATATTGGAAGACTGCTATCATGTCTCCCCTATTCCTTCTTTTCATTAAACTAAACATACCGAATTCCTGCAACCGTTCTTCATAAACTGAACCCTTCTTCATGAACCCTTCTTCATGAACCATTCTTCATGACCTGAACTGAGAGGGGTGGCATGTAAGTTTAATAAATAAATTTTAAAAATGAACTGAATGCAGTTGTTACCTCGTTCTGGCCTTACAGTCTATCTTGACTTAGATCAGGTTATTCATTGATTTATTTGTATCCCACCTTTTATAAACAAGACAGTCAACATATTCAACACATACTTCTCCTCCTTTTGTTGTTCTTCTCACAACAAAAACCCTGTGAGAGATTAACTAACTGAGAGAAATTAACTAGCCCAACAATCACCCAACCAAGCAGGACAAAAACTCATGGTCTCCTACTTTCTAGTCTGATGCCTTAATCACTATACCAATCTAACTCTCTCTATATATAACGAAATAGCCTCTTTCTATACTCATATTGTTATCCAAGGTCTGTCTTTTTCCTCATTCTCAACAATCAGTTGAAGAGCAAAGCTTTCATAATTTATCGATTTTGATAGTTTGAACCAATAGATGCCATTTACTCTCAAGGACATCCATTTCAAATTGAGCTGATCCAAATTGACCCAATATCTACATCCAGATTTATTATAAATGTGAAATTAATCCATGTTTTAAAGCATTTGATTCACATCCCACTTTTTGAATTAGTTTGATAATTATTATCATTCTAAATACTATCTCATTTATTTTGGGATCCTTTCCCCATCTAACTCCCCCTAAATTCTATGTGGATGTCTTTTGGATCTGAGGCAAAATGTTTTTTCCTCAACTTTTAATTCATTTTTTTTTTTAAAAAGTATAATTTCTGCTCTTTTAGCATATTTGCTAGCTTAGTGATTACATAGATTTATCCATTTTACGTTCAATTTATGGTTTTAATTTCAGAGATCAATTTTATTTTGATTTCATGAAAAGTTAATAATAACAAATTATTATGATATAATATATAATATTATATATATATATATATATATTTGTTTTCTGAGGTTTTCACGGGTGTTTGTATATAGGTCTTTGGTTGTTCGGGTTTTCTCCCGTGTAAAATTGGAAGTGTCTTGGCGACGTTGATGAAGTCTCATTCGTCATCTTCAGGCTTCAGCCGTGCTTCTGGGAGCAATGTGTGATCGCAGCTGTTTCTTCCTTTTAACTGCTAGTGGGGTTTGAACTGATTGGGTGGGAGCTTGGCTGTGCTCTGATTGGATGGGGTTTTCTGTGCTCTGATTGGCTGGGGTGTGTCCTGTGTTGGTGGGGGCTTGGTTGTGCTCAGTCTAGTCTGTGCTGCAGGGGGATTTGAGCTGGTGAGCTGCATAGCTGTTGTTTGGCTTTGTGGTCGTGCTACATCTTCATAGTGGGTGTCAGTCTGCTGCATGAATGGATTGGAGGGGTTTGAAATGGCTAATGTTGCAGCTGCGGTCTGGCTTCTGGTCCTTGGTCGTGCTTCATGATCAGTGTGGGTTTGGGTCTGCTTTCTGGGTGGATGTGCGGTGGTGACATCCTGTGTGGACCTTGTGAGTGTGGGTCTGGTGTCATTCCTCGTGTTAGGGACTCGTTTGTCAATAAGGCGGGTTTCCAAATGGCTGGTAGGCGGAGGTGTCATCTCGTTTGTTCATGCTGTGTGGGCGTTTTTCTATCTCAATGGCTTCTCTGATTATTCTGTTGTTAAAGTGTTCAGTTTTGGCGATAGTTCTGGTCTTTTTAAAGTCAATATCATGTCCTGTGACTTTAAAGTGTTGGACCAGGGAAGAAGTTGGTTCCTCTTTTTTGAATGAGTTCTTGTGTTCTTCAATGCGTGCACTTATTCTTCTGTTGGTTTGTCCAATGTATGTGGTGGGGCAGGCGGTGCATGGGATTTCATATACTCCTTGATTTTCTAACTCAATTTTGTCTTTGGGGTTTCTTAGGATGGTGGATATTTTTCTGTTTGTGCAGAATGCTGTCTTGATGTTGTGTTTTGATGTTGTGTCTTGATGTTGTGTTGTGTTATACATATATATATATATATTTGTTTTCTGAGGTTTTCACGGGTGTTTGTATATAGGTCTTTGGTTGTTCGGGTTTTCTCCCGTGTAAAATTGGAAGTGTCTTGGCGACGTTTCGACGAAGTCTCATTCGTCATCTTCAGGCTTCAGCTTCGTGCTTCTGGGAGCAATGCTCCCAGCATTGCTCCCAGCATTGCTCCCAGAAGCACGGCTGAAGCCTGAAGATGACCAATGAGACTTCGCTGAAACGTCGCTAAGACACTTCCAATTTTACACGGAGAAAACCCAAATAACTAAAGACATATATATATATATATATATATATATATATATATATATATATATATATATATATATGTAGGTCTTTGGTTATTCGGGTTTTTCTGTGCTCTGATTGGATGGGGTTTTCTGTGCTCTGATTGGCTGGGGTGTGTCCTGTGTTGGTGGGGGCTTGGTTGTGCTCAGTCTAGTCTGTGCTGCAGGGGGATTTGAGCTGGTGAGCTGCATAGCTGTTGTTTGGCTTTGTGGTCGTGCTACATCTTCATAGTGGGTGTCAGTCTGCTGCATGAATGGATTGGAGGGGTTTGAAATGGCTAATGTTGCAGCTGCGGTCTGGCTTCTGGTCCTTGGTCGTGCTTCATGATCAGTGTGGGTTTGGGTCTGCTTTCTGGGTGGATGTGCGGTGGTGACATCCTGTGTGGACCTTGTGAGTGTGGGTCTGGTGTCATTCCTCGTGTTAGGGACTCGTTTGTCAATAAGGGCGGGTTTCCAAATGGCTGGTAGGCGGAGGTGTCATCTCGTTTGTTCATGCTGTGTGGGCGTTTTTCTATCTCAATGGCTTCTCTGATTATTCTGTTGTTAAAGTGTTCAGTTTTGGCGATAGTTCTGGTCTTTTTAAAGTCAATATCATGTCCTGTGACTTTAAAGTGTTGGACCAGGGAAGAAGTTGGTTCCTCTTTTTTGAATGAGTTCTTGTGTTCTTCAATGCGTGCACTTATTCTTCTGTTGGTTTGTCCAATGTATGTGGTGGGGCAGGCGGTGCATGGGATTTCATATACTCCTTGATTTTCTAACTCAATTTTGTCTTTGGGGTTTCTTAGGATGGTGGATATTTTTCTGTTTGTGCAGAATGCTGTCTTGATGTTGTGTTTTGATGTTGTGTTGTGTTATACATATATATATATATATATATATATATATATATATATATATATATATATATATATATATATATATATATATATATATATATATATATATAATTACAAGCTAATAATGGAAAAGTTTGGGTTTATCGTAGGAAATAAACATAATAATGTGACTCCCAACTGATGAAAAAAATGCTATTTGTTATGAGAATTAAAAAGATTGGCACTTTGGGGTAGGTATCTTCTAATAAACTACCCTAAAAAAAAAGAGGACTTAATGTTCATAACATAGAAAATAACATCAAATCAACCTTAGTTGTTTAACATAAACAGGTAAAGGGCATTATGCTGCTTATGAAATTAGATCCCCTTAATGGATTCAAGGAGCATAGTGCAAAAAATCATTTTATAATTTATTGGTGGGTTGAATATGGTGCTTTCATCGGTAAATAAAGAAGATGCCCATTGCTCTGTGTAAATTTGTAATGAGCCATTAAAAAAAGGTCAGAAAACCAAGTTTGTTAAAGCTTGTGCAGACCTTGAACATAATCAGAAAAGAAGAAAGAGAGGGCATAAATGTTCATAAAAATGTTATATGTAATTGGAATATAGAGTGTAATTTAAAAACACTTACTATTACAGTAACATAATGTATCTCTTGGGGAATACAGTGACCAGTGACTTTTCTGCTTACCCAAGATACTGCAGATGCTAATCATTAGTAAATTCCTCCTCCTCCTCCTCCTCCTCCTCCTCCTCCTCCTCCTCCTCCTCCTCCTCCTCCTCCTCCTCCTCCTCCCTTCCATCACCTGTCTTATAACCAAACATTCACTAAATAATTTATTGAATAGTAATAGTCAATTCTTAGTAATATTTCTTAGCAAGGAAAATTTAAATGCTTTGTTTCTGATTGTTACCTTTGACTATCTCCCTTTCTTCTCTTTTTAGCATTTATTTAAGCTATAGTTCATCTCTCCATTATTATTATGGTCTAATCAGTGGTGGAATCCAATTTTTTTAACCACCGGTTCTGTGGGTGTGGCTTGGTTGCCATGATGTGGCTTGGTGGGCATGGCTTGGTGAGTATGGCAGGGGAAGGATACTTCATTCCCATCCCACTTCAGTGGAAGGATACTGCAAAATCTCCATTCCCACACCACTCTGGGGCTAGCCAGAGGTGGTCTTTGCCGGTTCTCCAAACTACTCAAAATTTCCGCTATCAGAACCTGCTGGATTTCACCCCTGGGTCTAATAATTATTAGAGGGCAGGTTTGTTGTAGTGTTTAAGGCATCAGGCTAGAGACCAGGAGACTGTGAGTTCTACTTCCGTCTTGGACACAAGCTATATTACCTTCGGCCATTAACTTTTTCTTAGCATGGGAAGGAAGCAATGGCAAACCATTTCTGAAAAACCAGAAAACTTCAGGAACTTAGCCCTATTATTCTCCACAAACTTCTGTGAAATAGCCCACATGAACCTATTTAATATTTACATAAACATGGGCACTAACCTCGCAATCAATACAAAAGCTATGAGTGGTACAAAAAGGCATGGGAAGATACATATAACTCCAGGTAGTTCAGAATGCAGCTGCTCGGGTGATAGAGGGAGCCCCTCGTGGCTCCCATGTAACACCTCTCCTGTGCAGACTGCACTGGCTGCCTGTGGTTTTCCGGGTGCGCTTCAAGGTTTTGGTAATGATCTTCAAAGCGCTCCATGGCATAGGGCCGGGTTACTTACGGGACCGTCTGCTGCCACCGAATGCCTCCCACCGACCCGTGCGCTCTCACAGAGAGGGACTCCTCAGGGTGCCATCGGCCAGGCAGTGCCGACTGGCGACGCCCAGAGGAAGGGCCTTTTCTGTGGGGGCTCCCACCCTCTGGAACGAGCTTCCCCCAGGACTTCGTCAACTTCCTGACCTTCGGACCTTCCGCCGCGAGCTTAAGACACGTCTATTCATTTGCGCAGGACTGGACTAGGGTTTTAAATTTTTAAATGACTAAATTTTAGCTTTGGTTTTAAATTGGGTTTTATTATTTATATCTTATTTTAAATATTTGGCCTTTATAATAAGTTTTTTAGATGAATGTTTTATTTTGTATATTTGTGTGTTTTTATATGGCTGTACACCGCCCTGAGTCCTTAGGGAGATAGGGCGGTATAGAAATACGAATAAATAAATAAATAAATAAAATAAATACATGCTTGGCATTACAAGACGAGATCGAGAGATCTGCACATGGGTTAGAAAACAAACGAAAGTATGCAGTGTAATCAAGAGAGTAAAAGAATCGAACTGGAAATAGGCTGGTCATATGGAAAGAAGAACTGATGGTAAGTGCATCAAGGCAGTCATGGAATGGATCCCACCTGATCAAAAGCAGCCACAAAAGAGATCTAAAACAAGATGGATTGATGACATCAGCATGTATTGTGGCAAAAAAAAAAAAAGAGCTCAGGACTGTATTGGTTAGAAAGATATAGAAGATCATGCTGTATTGCAGGGGTCCCCAACCTTTCGGACCTCAGGGACCGCTAAATTCATAATTTTACATCCCATGGACCACTAATATGATCTGCTTAATGACCGGCTGGGTGGGTTTGGTTAGGTGGTCATGTGACTGGGTAGGCATGACCAACTTGATGTCACTCATGTCGAAGGGTGCCTCCCCAGCCTCTACTCACCCCTCCACTCCTACCCACTCTTCCCCTGCCTGCCTGGGCTCCTTAGGGCCCCAAAAGGAAGCAGTTGTTGGAGCTAAGCAGCCACCATAAGAAAGAGTTGCCAAAACACCTGACTCAGTTCAAATTGGATCTGACCGAGAAGAAGGCTCAGCAGAAGCACTTCACAAAGGACTAGGAGCATAAGTTTTCCAAACAGAGGGAAGACTTGCAGGAGTGCAAGGCCAAGTACTGGCACCTGGAGGCTCAGCGGGCTGAGATAGTCAGCCAGTTCCAGGCCATGATGCATTCCCACTGGAACAAGGCCCTCCGGCTCTTCATCACCAGTAGCACCTCCCTCCAGTCTTCACCCAAAGCCCCACACCAGGAGGTCAAAGCAGACCCCAACCCACACAAAAAGACCCCAAAGGGGGAGACTCTGTGCAGCAACACAAGTGTTCATTGCACATATCTAGTCCAGGGGCCATAGTTTGAGGACCTCTGATTTAGTGCAATATAAAAAATGTAAATAATTTTTCTGGGGACCACCAAAACTTTCTCGTGGACCACCAGCAGTCCACGGACCACCAGTTGGTGACCAATGCTGTAGTGGATAGACAATGGCTCAAATCATGTTTGTATTTGTAGTATTTGTATTTGTATTTATTTGCTTCCAAGATTGGAATAAATGTGTTCATTGGATTTTGCGTTAAATTGTGAGGGAAATGCGTCCCTTCCATAAAGGAAATACTAAAATTTGTATACACCGTTACTGTAGAAAGGAAAAGAAGGAATATTACTATACCAACTTACAGGGTGGCATATAAGTGAGGCAGATTACCACTGTCAATTAAACTTAATTAAATTCAAGTCTGTCATTAAAATCACATCAAGTAGAAATCACCTTCATTAGTACTTAGCTTTATATAAACACCATATTCTATAAAGCTTTATATAAACACTATTTTCGAATGTTACGAGCTTGCAAATCCGCAGCTTCATGAATAAACAAAATTGCTGGCACCCGATTTTATAAAAGTTAGGTTAACAATGATACAAATACCACCAGTTAGTAACCATTGTCCTGCCAAAAACCAAAGACAATTGTATCCCACTTGAATGCAAAAAAAGCCACAAACTGATAATTTTTTACTTAATATACAGTAGTGACCAAAATTGTGGAAACCTTTTGGAAAAAGTGTATTTGTGAGATTTGATGGCTAGTAATACCACTTTTTTGGGGGGAGTTTCAAGATAATCATATTCCATTGCTGGCATGATCTGGGAATAGTCCAGACCTTAACCCAATTGAAAATCTATGGAGCCAACTAAAGAAACTTATTAGTCAGAAGCGACCCAGAAATAAAACCCAGTTAATAGAAGCCATCCTTCAATCTTGGTTTCACATGAGAACAGCTGCAGAACCAAAAGACTTGGTTCACTCCATGGGAAGATATTGACAAGAGAAAGATGAGAGACATGAGACCAAACAATGCAGAAGCGCTGAAGGCCGCTATTGAAGCATCCTGGTCTTCCATAACACCTCAGCAGTGCCACAGGCTGATAACATCCATGCCACACCGCACTGAGACAGTAAGTAATGCAAAAGGAGCCCAAACCTAGTACCAAGTACATATGCATGCTTATACTTTTCAAAGGTCTAATATTGTTCTATGTACAATCCTTGTTTTATTGATTTCATGTAATATTCTAATTTTCTGAGATTGTGAATTTGGGGTTATCATGAGCTGTAAGCCATAATCATCAAAATTATGACAAATCAAGGCTTGAACTATCTCGCTTTGCATGTAATGAGTCTATCTCATATATTAGTTTCACCTTTTAAGTTGCATTACTGAAATAAATGAACTTTTGCACGGTATTCTAATTTTTCGAGTTTCATCTGTACAACAGGTTCAATGTCTATGAAGATTCTCAATCATCCAGGTCATGGTTGTCTCAAAGGTGCTTTGTTTTGCTTCTCATCCAAGACATTTCTTCAGCTCTGATGAAGCTTCTTGGATGAGAAGCAAAATATCTTCAAAGAAAAACCAGAAAGTCCAGGGGCCTTTGGGACAACAGGTCCAATATTCAAATATCCCTAAACAGCTTTCCAAGTTATGGAAAACCAGAATATATATCTAGAAGATGCCATACAGAAGGAACAGAAATCACATTGTCTATTCAAGCCTTTTACAGTTGGTCCTTGACTTATGACCATAGCTTTCTGTTGCTAAGGGACATCGTTGAATTTTGCTCCATTTTATGACCATTCTTGTCATGGCTGTTAAGTCAGTCATTATAGTTGTTAAGTGATTCACCTAGTTATTAAGTGAATCTGGTTTCCCCATTGACTTGGCTTGTCAGAAGGTCACAAAAGGGGATCATGTGACCCCGGGACACTGCAATCGTCATAAATATGAGTCAATTGCCAAGCATCTAAGTTTTGATCACGTGACCATGGGGATGCTGCAACAGTTGTACATGTAAAAAAAAAAACACGGTCATAAGTCACTTTTTTTGCTGTTGTAACTTCGGACAATCCCTAAAACAAACAGTTATAAGTCGAGGACCACCTATAGAGCTCAGGAGCATCATATACCCAATCAGCAATTAACTATTTCTAAATCCAGTCAGCTCAATCTCTCTTTTCCTACTGATCGAATCTTGTACAAATCCTTTATGGATGGATCTCTAATCTTTAAATATTGGAGAAATATAGTTCAGGTACCAGAAAGCGGCTCAAATATTGTACACAAAGTTTAAACTCTATGGTGGCTTAGTACATTGGATTAAAATCAGTTTTCTACCGCATGGAATCAGTCTTATTTTTTTTTCCTGATAAATTTATTAGCTGGTGGAACACCTCCATTCTGCACAAGTTGGATTGTTCTGGTTATAATAGACTTAAGTCCCAATGGTGCCCAAACCAAGCTGTACAACGTATGTTCAGGTACTGTAGTATAGTCCATTATTCCCTAAATCACACTGCAAGAGAAGTCTACTTTCTAAATGCCATGCATGTAAGCCAGATAATGTTTAATAGCACTTCGTCTATAAATTTTATATGACCATTGAATTACTATCATTTTAATATTAAATATTACTTTAATACTGATGGGTGCTTTTGAAATATTCATGCACTGATATTTGGGCCTGTACCAAACTCTCAGAATTATTGCAACCATCAATTACGACGCAAGTATCATCATCAACAAATAGTATTTTTAATGGATAGTTACAATTAGCTGCTCTCGATCAGCTGAGCACAGTTTGGTTCTCGCTGGCTCGGAGTTGTGTAGCCTGAGCTCCAAAGTATTTTTTTTTTTTGGCTAAGAGTTTCTCAGGATTTTTTTTTGTCTCCTTGATGGATAGGCAAGGGAGAATGGAATAGCTAAAACAAATAACTTTTAACCCCGTTTTAAGCGTTACCAGGAAAAATACGATTCCTTGAGTGAAATAGCAGAGTTTACAACAATGGCAAATGAAAACGTTGAAGTGCCAGAAGAAACTATGGGATGTTGATCTGTATTGCCACAATCCATCAACAGCAGCTACTCAAGACAATCAAGATTTGCCTCAGTGGACAAAACGTCAGAACAATCTCATGAAAAAAGAAATTAATGAGACACAGCTCACAACTTGTTTGCAAGTGACATGCCTCTTTCCTTCACAGAAACACAATACCGGATTGAACAGCCTTAACAGAATAACAGAATTGGAAGGGACCTTGGAGATTATCTAGTCCAACCCTCTGCTTGACCCTCAGGTGACCTAACACTATTTCAGACAAATAGCTGCCCAGTCTCTCCTTGAAAGCCTCCAGTGATGGGGCACCCATAACTTTTATAAAGATGATGTTGAGACTCTAGAAAGAGTGCAGAGAAGAGCAACCAAGAGGATTAGGGGACTGGAGGCTAAAACATATGAACGAAGTTGCGAGAGCTGACAAACAGGTTATTTAATCAGCCTTGATTCGCTAACCTGTTTGTCAGCTCTTGTAACTATGATTGGCATCCTACCTTGGTCGCCAGTGTTGAGTTGTGGGTTCAGGTGGCGGCTATGTGTAGGGAGAACTCCGGATAGCAGGTAAATTACTTTATTAAACCTTTAACATAGCTAACAGCAGTTACAATACGAACGAACAAAAAACTCTCTCCCTCTCCGTTTGACAGCTCTTTTATACAGGCTGTCAAACGGCTTAGCCAATCAACAACAGAGAAGTACTATCCTCGTTCTCCACTAGGGGAACAGACCCCAGGGGTGGTGGGAAGAACTTAGAACACTACAGTTGGCAGTTCAGCGGTTTGAATCCCGAGTGCCGTGTAATGGGGTGAGCTCCCGTTACTTGTCCCAGCTTCTGCCAACCTAGCAGTTCGAAAGCAGGTAAAAAAATGCAAGTAGAAAAATAGGGACCACCTTTGGTGGGAAGGTAACAGCATTCCGTACGCCTTTGGTGTTTAGTCATGCCGACCACATGACCATGGAGACATCTTTGGACAGTGCTTGGCTCTTTGGCTTTGAAACGGAGATGAGCACCACCCCCTAGAGTCGGGAACGACTAGCACATACATGTAAGGGGAACCTTTACCTTTATCTTTTATTATTTATTATTTATTTATTTTTATTTATTTTATTAAATTTTTATACCGCCCTTCTCCCGAAGGACTCAGGGCGGTGTACAGCCAAAATAAAAACAAAATATATACCATTTAAAACAACCTTTACAAGGTAAACCGCTCCAAACTCAGTTGCAGAAAATACGGCTTCAGCAACTGAGTGGTTAACAGCACAAATGCTCTACCTGACTCTGTTGTTACATCCTCAAATCTCCATATTTAACCTTAAACTGCCTACTGTGGCCCCCACCCCATCCCTAAGAGGTCCGTAAAAAGGGCATGTATAAGCGCATCAGCGTGCCTATTATCCCTGTCCTACTGTTCCCATTTATTTGTACTCAGTCCTTGTTCATGTCCAGGTTTATACTTATACCAGCTAACCAGAACAGGCTCAACAAATTAAATAAATAAAATAAAATAAATAAAGAGCACAAAATTGCTTTCGTGGGTCCAGAGAAGAAATCTAGCATTGGCTGCTTTCTACCTTTCAAGGGGAAAATACGTACAGAATACAATAGCCACGTAAAATATTTAGTGAGATCTGACAGGTGTGGGGAGATGTTACGGGTTTTTTTTGAAAAGATATATTATGGCTTTACTGCTTTGTATTAATTGGGCATTGTAACAAGCATCCCAGCAAAAGTTACAGGTTTTGGCTAATTCAATTGAGTCTGGAAGGATGAGTGGAAAATTATAATAAGTGGGAGAAGTCTTGCTGCCAATATTGTAATGGGTATCAAAAACTGTAAATGATTTCTTGTTGAAGATGAACATAAAAAAAAAATGGGAAAGCTTGCCCAGTCAGACAGAGAAAAGCAGGGCTGAAAAAGTGTTAAAAGGAAAGGAATAGAAAGCTTTTCCTAGGAATCATCAAGACAGCTTGTTCACACCACATAATTTTGTTGTTGTTGTTGTTGTTGTTGTTGTTTAATGACCCTGTAATCCAGGGGTGAAATCCAGCAGGTTCTGACAGGTTCTGGAGAACCGGTAATGGAAATTTTGAGTAGTTTGGAGAACCAGCAAATGCCACCTCTGGCTGGCCCCAGAGTAGACTGGGAATGGAGATTTTGCAGTATCCTTCTCCCAGGAGTAGGGAGGGAATGGAGATTTTGCAGTATCCTTCCCCCCGGAGTGGGGAGGGAACAGGGATTTTGCAGTAACCTTCCCCTGGAGTGAGATGGGAATGGAGATTTTGCAGTATCCTTCGCCCAGGACTGGGGAGGGAATGGGGATTTTTCAATATTCTTCCCCTGCCATGGCCACCAAGCAATGGCACCAAGTCACGCCCACAGAACTGGTAGTAAAAAAAATTGGATTTCACCAAATTTGGATTTAAATGCAACCATTTAACAAAAAAGAAAAAATATAAAGCCATCCTGAAAAAAAGTTGTAAAATCGATAGCTGAGTTAATCACATCTAACAATAACATTCGATACAGCCACTGTATCAGCTCTGCCACATTTTCTAGTCTACACGCCTGTTGGCAAGCCAAGTTTTTAGGGTCTTTTGAAAGGCCTGTAAAATCAGGGCCCATTTAATCCAGAGGGCAGGTGCCATCCCAGAAAAGGCCCTGTCAGACAACACCTCTCTGTCTGTCTGTCTATTTATCGTCTTCTTTTATTGACCCCATAATCCCTTGTGGGGTGGAGTCTAGGAAACTGAATGGAGCCAGATGCCCTTCCTGTCACCAATGCAGAGTTTTGCAGCAGATATATTCTCACTGTGCCCAGAGAGAGAACTCACAGCCTCTACCTAGGATTGAACTCCCAGCCTCCTGATTGTGAGGCGAGAGCTCCACCTCTAGGCCATTGCACCAGTCTCAGAGATGCTGTAATAATGAGTCAAATTTTCCAGGCTTAAAAAAGGCAATACTAAGAAGAGATAATCCAGCATACTGGATTCTTCCATACCCTTAGTTTGGTCCTCTTGGTAACAATTTCGATAGGAACATATATAAAATATAGTAATCCCTTAATACAAGTATGTTGTATTAGATTAGATTTGGTGGTCTTATATATTCAGCATGCACATGGTTTCCCTCCCTCACTTTTCCTCTCTTTCTTGATCCTATAGTGCAGAACAGATCACCCTGTGCTGTTAAGGAACAGAAGAAATTAAAATTGCATTTCATAAGAGCATGATTATATTCCTATTCCTTAGCGATCACCATTTAAAAGCAAGCCTGAGCTGCTGAGCTTACTTCGTAGCTATCATGATTAACAACCTAAGCCTTCTCCTCCATGAATTTATTTCATTTCTTTTTTTAAAAAAATGGGTGACCGTTTCTAAAATTATGTAGAAACATATTCCCTTGTTTAATTAAGCACTGTTTGACAGAGGGGGAAAAAAAATCAGATTCAGACAGCCTGGGTCCCTTGAATTATGAAAGAAGTAAGGAAGAAGAAAATGTATTCTATTCCCTAAATAAATACTTAATTTTATACAGGCAATCAAGCAACATTTTATTCAAGCTGGCAAGAGAATAGTTACAGCTATGCCCTTTTGCTGTCTTGAAGACTTGTGTTCTGCAGAGCTCAGTAATCATAGAATCGTTTCAGTGTAAAAACTTGTGTTCGTTTTTCATTTGGGTTTGGTAGCTTACTGGGGCTTCACAAGTACAGAATTATTAGAGAATTCAGCCTCTCTTGGAAGACCCAATGGAGGAGGGGTGAGGGGGAGGAGGAAGAGGAGGAGGAGGAGGAGGTTAGGAGGAGGAAGAGGAAGAAGGAGAAGAAAGGAGGGAAAGAGGAGAAAAGAGGAGGAAGGAGAAGGAGAAGAAGAGGAAGGAGGAGGAGAGGAAGGGGAAGGGGAAGGGGAAGGGGAAGAGGAGGAAGAGGCAGATGGAGAGGAAAGGAGGGAAGGAGAAGAAAGGAGGAGAAAAGAGAAAGAAGAAGAAGAAGAAGAAGAAGAAGAAGAAGAAGAAGAAGAAGAAGAAGAAGAAGAAGAAGAAGAAGAAGAAGAAGAAGAAGAAGAAGTTGTTCAAATCATTTATCTACTCTTCCATGAAAATCTGCAAAACAGAATATCAATAGAGGGTTAGCATTAGGGTTAAATTCCTATCATATATCAGATCTTTTTTATTCTGGAATAAAATTGCAAAATACAATAAAGCCATTTCTGTTATCTTTTATTCAGAATGATAAATAATGTTACATTATATATGCATTGGTTCCCCACCTTTCCTACTCCAATGTCTACTGCTAGATAGAACTTTGTCTTTTTTAGATAAATGTAATTAAATGAGGTTGAATAGAGGTTGCATTATAAATGCTTACAAAATCTCCGTAATAAAATTATTTATTTATTAATTTGATTAATCGATTGATTTTTATACCATTCTTTTTAGGCATCTGCTCAATGAAAACAACCATTTTGTCTCTCCCTTGATTTGTTATACATGGTTGCAATGAGACCACATTGTTTATTTAGTTCCTTGTTTAATATTCAGCAAGTCCTACCATTTCATCTTCTACATCAAGGAATACTCCTCAGATTAATTGAAGAATTACAGTAAAATCAGCTTGCTGCATTTTTCAGTTCCTTCAGATAATTTTCAAACATTACTGGATGTGCACCTATAGAAACAAAACAATTAAAAAACTGATCTTAAGGTTGATTTCTTATGACTGTTGAGTTACATTGAGATTGATTTCATGCAGTTATTCAGCAGATTGGTAAAACAGAACAAAAAACATCTTATTATGACTATATATATATAAATCCATGTCTGGTTCCCCTGTTCTCTTCACTTCTCACATAGACGACAAACTCAAATCTTGGTGCAATTGTTCACTTTTATGTGACTCAATTAACTCACAGTACATAGTTAGGACTAAACGTCTGTAGAGGTTCTTAGTCATCCAGGTAAGGCCTCTGGTGGCTCAACAGACTAAGACAGTCTGTTATTAACACAGCTGCTTGCAATTACTGCAAGTTCAAATCCCACCAGGCCCAAGGTTGACTCAGCCTTCCATCCTTTATAAGGTAGGTAAAATGAGGACCCAGATTGTTGGGGGGGGCAATAAGTTGACTTTGTATATAATATACAAATAGAATGAAGACTATTGCTAACATAGTGTAAGCCGCCCTGAGTCTTTGGAGAAGGGCGGGATATAAATGCAAATAAAAAAAAAATGGTTGTCCCAAAGGTGCTTTTTCAGGAGGCAACTGACTTTCTTGTTTTTTTTTTCTTTTGAAGACATTTTGCTTTTAACTATACAATTTGGGATGAACACCTTTGGAATGGGGTGGGAGTAGGAACGGATTTCCAAAGAAAAAAAAATTGCAGAGTACAGGAACCATTTGCACCACTCAGGTGAGCTTGAGGACACAGATAAACCTCTAAGTGCTTCAATGACCCTCTAAAAGGATGCAGATGACCAGCTGTCTGCAAGGAATATTAATCCTTCCATTCCCCACCATCCTGTCAGAGCTGAAGAAGCTTCTTGGATGAGAAGTGAAACATCTTCAAAGAAAAAAACAAGGAAGTCCAGTTGCGTCCTGAAAAAGCACCATTGGGACAATAGTTATGACTCTTAAAAAGGGGACTTAGGTTAAGTTCATTCCTCACTATGCTTTAAAGCTCCTTGTTTGATCTACTCAACTAATGTCCAGTTCATTTAGCTTAAATGGAGGCTAGGATGAACAAATATGGGATGGAAAGTTTTACACTACATACTGCCTTGAGTTCCATGGAATAAAAGTGTTGCTATTAGTTGCCAAGTTATCACGACCCCATGGACAATATTCCTCCAGGGCTTCCTGTCCTCTACCATCCTCTGGAGTCCATTTAAGCTCACGCCAACTGCTTCAGTGACTCCATCCAGCCACATCGTTCTCTGTCGTCCCCTTCTTCTTTTGCCCTCAATCGTTCCCAGCATTTGTCTTTTCTCCAGGGAGTCCTTCCTTCTCATTAGGTGGCCAAAGTATTTCAGTTTCATCTCTAGGACTGACTGGTTTGTTCACCTTGCAGTCCAAGGGACTCACAGGAGTCTTCTCCAGCACCATAGTTCAAAGGCCTCAATTCTTTGGCGCTCAGCCTTCCTTCTGGTCCAACTTTCACAGCCATCCATTGCAACTGGGAAAACCATAGCCTTGACTATACGCACTTTGGTTGGCAGGGCAATGTTTCTGCTTTTTAGTAAGCTATCTAGATTTGCCATAACTTTCCTCCCCAGGAGCAAGCGACTTTTAATTTCTTGGCTATAAAAGTGGAATACTTGGAATAAAAGTAAGTGTGATAATTAAATGTACCATAACTCTCTCTCTCTCATTTTCCATGGATTCTGAAATTTAGTTGGAGTCCAAAATATGTGGGGAAATTCAAATGACAATAACATCTGAGACATCCCTAGAGACAGTTCACCTTTCCCCCATCCCCGAAAACAGTAATGTCAGCTTTTACGTAATGTATCAATTTCTCACATGCATATTTATCAGCCAGTAATTTGCATGTATGAAAAGGCCACGACATATATACCGTAGAGAAAGAAAAGCATGCAACCATAAACACAATTCCATGAAATTACTTGCCAGCCTCAGTTGCAGTTTGCATGTTTCGGTTCTTCTTGCTAAGAAATCACCATGACTACCATTTTGAGAGTCTCTTAGCACAAAGACACACACACAGAGAGAGAGAGAGAGGTGAGAGAGGGGCAACCTTTTGAATCTGAACAATGTGGAAACTTTTTAGAGAGAGCAGGTGACTGGATTAAGATTTTGCAGGTTTTTCCTTACAGTTTTAAAAAGAGATTTTTTTAAAATAAAAAAAAAATATGCTATATTAGGGACTATACCTTAGAAAAACTACATTGCAAAAAAGGCTCTAAGAGTTGTAAATCTAATTTTACGCAGCTTCTTTTCCAAAAACTCTACATTACTAACTGGAGCATACAAAACATTTGCCAGACCAATTCTTGAATACAGCTCATCTGTCTGGAACCCATACCACATCTCTGACATTAATACAATAGAACACGTCCAGAAATATTTTACTAGAGGAGTTCTTCGCTCCTCCGAAAACAACAAAATACCTTATACTACCAGGCTTGAAACCTGGGATTAGAAAATTTACAACTCTGTTGACTTCGTCATGACCTGTGTTTAACACACAAAATCATCTATTGCAATATTCTTCCTGTAAAAGACTACTTCAGCTTCAATCGCAATATTACAAGAACAAAAAATAGATTCAAGCTTAATGTCAACTGCTTCAAACTTGATTGCAGAAAATATGACTTCTGTAACAGAGTTGTTAATGCTTGGAACTCATTACCTGACTCCATAGTCTCTACTCAAAATCCCAAAATCTTCAACCAAAAACTGTCTACTATTGACCTCACCCCATTCCTAAAAGGACTATAAGGGGCGTGCATAAGAGCACAAAAGTGCCTACCGTTCCTGTCCTATTGTTCCCTTCATTATATCAAATTAATATAGTTGATGCATATTTTTTTACATACATACATACATATATACATATATATATATATTCTTCTAGATATGTTGATTTATTTATGACAATGTTTGTGTATACTGTTGTGACAAAATGAAATAAAAAAAATGTGTGAGTGAGTGTGTGTATAGTAGAAAATTATGTTGCCATCAGAGGTGGGTTTCAGCAGGTTCTGACCAGGTTCAGGAGAACCGGTAACAGAAATTTTGAGTAGTTCGGAGAACCAGTAGTAAAAATTCTGTCTGGCCCCGCCCCCATCTATTCTCTGCCTCCCAAGTCCCAGCTGATGGGGAGGAAATGGGGATTTTGTCAATAATTTTGAAGGATCTCTAATTTATTTCTTCACCACTCTGATCCAGAAACCATCAACAGCCTCCACCACAAAACCATGTTCAGAAAAGGCCATACCCAGGGAGATATAGAATTATCTTTCTTTTAGATGTCGTGAATTTAGATGATATAGGCTGAAGTTTTCCCCACCATATGGCGATGCACAGTGCACAGCATGAGCCTTCAAACCGGAGGAGAACATTTAACCTAATGATCCAAAATTTCAGCATTTCCAAAGATGAATCTAATCCATTTTCTGACAGCAAAAGTGTTACGCAAGCCATGACTGTGCCTTGAAGTTTATTAGGTCTCTTTTTAAAAAAATAAAAAAATAAAAATAAAGGAAATGCTTTATTTAACCCTGTCCATCAACTGCACAAATTTAGTCACCTTCCTAAATATGTCAGCCCTCTGAGGTATTTCAGGTCAGAAACTAGAACGTAAGAAATACTAGAACTTGTGTGTGTTGTGTGTGTGTGTGTGTGTGTGTAAAGGTAAAGGTTCCCCTCGCACTTATGTGCTAGTCATTCCCGACTCTAGGGGGAAGTGCTCATCTCCATTTCAAAGCAGAAGAGCCAGCGCTACTTGCATTTTTTATGGTCTTTCAAACTGCTAGATGGCAGAAGCTGGGACAAGTAATGGGAGCTCACCCTGTTACCTGGCACTAGGGATTCGAACTGCTGAACTGCCTACCTTTTGATCAACAAGCTCAGTGTCTTAGCCACAGAGCCACAACATTCCTTTTTATACATATACATATACATATACATATACATATACATATACATATACATATATACATACACATATACGTACTGTTCTGTTTCCCTCCCCCCAAAACTCCCAGCAAAGAGTCAGTCAAAGGCCTTCTTTTCTAATTTATTTACATAGATAAATGTCCTGGCCACGTCTACCCACGGGCCTGCCAAGTTTCTGGAGATAACGAGGAAATTATAGATAAGGCCAGAATTACTCACGAATATATTCTTCCCTCCATTGATACAGTTTGCCCGCACAAATTCATTGCTTTGTCCAGGACAAAAAACCAGGAAGTCTCGCCTCCTATTTATAGTCTCTGCAGATGTCACTGCATGACCATCATTCCTTGCCATTATCCCAATGCTGCTTCTGCTGCGCGCGCCGATCACGTCTGCGCAGTCTTGCATCACTCCAAAACTGTTCTTGGGGCATTGCCAAATCAGAAGAAGGCTCGAGAGAATCAGGCCTTGCCGGCCCCTCCTCCTCCCTTTGAGTGGGTGCCAGGCAGGGAGAGGGCCCAAGAGAAGCTGGGCTTGCCAGGTCTTCTCCCTCACTTTCTGAATCATCCGAGTCCAGGAGTCCGGGTCCAGGAACCTGGGTCACAACACATACACACATACACACATACACACATACACACACACACATGTAAGTCTTGGCGTATTCGGGTCTTTTCCCATGTAAGGTTAAGAGCATCTTGGCGACGTTTTGACAAGGTCTCACTCATCATCTTCAGGCTGGTGCTTACGGCTCCGTGCTTGTGCGAGCAAAGCATGGTCGGAGCTGCCATCTCTCTATAAATACTGGTGGGGAGGTAGGGAGTGTTGGCTTTGTTACTGTAAGCGGGTTGGTTGGCTGTGTGGTTAGATCTTGATTGGTAGGTGGAGTGGGTGTTTGCGGATTAGTTGGCTGTTTCGTAGCCTCCTGTGTGGGTGTGGTTCTAGTTATGTGCCCATTAGTCTTCTGTGTTGTAACGACCTGGGTAATGGATGGTGTGGAAACATCCTGAATTCTGGGAATGTGACCTCCTGAGTCTTGTGCTGTAACATCCTGTGGGTGGTTGGTTGTGTTGTAACGTCCTGAGCTTTGGTGTTGTGGCCTCTTGAGACACCCCTGTCTCAAACTAGTTTGTCAAGATTCAAGCCAATCGAGACATCCTTGGAATTTAACTGACTCCAAGAAGAACTACTTAGAGTTCAGAGCACCAGAACAATGAAGAATTGGCACTCCTTAAAAGCAAACCAATTCAGTTGCCAATCCTTAAAAGCAAACCAATAACCCATTTTGTCCTGGGATAACGAAGAAGCAGACAATGTCACCAATTTTCTTAAACTACAAAACATTTACAGAGGCTTTTCCTCATGTTCAAATAATAATGATGCTTCAGGGCCTTTGAAATGTTTTCTGAAGTGCTCTGGAAGAACTCTTTAGTTTTTTTTAGCTTTTCAAAGATCTTCTTCTCTTTCTCTTCAACAGGGAAATGAATCATGAGTTGCATATATTACATATCTAATCTACCCCTGGGTAGAGGAGGAATCTTACAGGCAATTACCAAAAAGAAAACTATGTATCTAGCCCAGAACAAAGTCTTATTGAGAATATTAATTAAAAAGAAGTATAGGATCTCAAAAAAAAAAAAAAAAAAAGCTCAGCAAGTTGAAAACTGGCTCGTGTTTGAGTGGGAAGTCACCTGGAAGTGTGGCAATATTGCAGAAAAGATTTGGAAGTCAAAAAACGAAATCTCAAAAGGCAATAATCGACTCCTTTCAAACAATTGCCAAGAGTGACTAGGAAAAGCAAAATCAGAAAACTACGCCTCACTTATTTTGGCTATGTCATGCGGAGGGGGAATGTGCTTTATGTTTGGAAGAGTTAGAGGTAAAAGGAAACTAGGCCACCAAAGAGCACCATGGCTGGACACCATCCAAGGTGACAGCAGCCAGAGCATAAAACAACTCAAAGAAGCCATGCAAGATCGGAAGATGTGGAGAGACCTGGCCCTTAGAATTGCCAAGAATTGGACACTGCTGAACGGATAACTTCATCATCATCATCATCATCATCAAAAGAGCTTGTCTTGCAGAAACCCTCCTCTGAATGGGATGAAAAAGTAGTTCACTGTGCAGAAATGCTTCTTTGTGTGTGTGTGTGTGTGTGTGTGTGTGTGTATATATATTTGTTTTCTGAGGTTTTCGCGGGTGTTTGTGTATATATATATGGATATATGGATATATATATCTGGGGGCTAGGACGCTGAGCTTGTCGATCGAAAGGTCAGCAGTTCAGTGGTTCGATTCCCTGGTGCTGCCGTGTAATGGGGTGAGCTCCCGTTACTTGTCCCAGCTTCTGCCAACCTAGCAGTTCGAAAGCACGTAAAAAATGCAAGTAGAAAAAATAGGGACCATCTTTGGTGGGAAGGTAACAGAGTCCCGTGCGCCTTTGGCATTGAATCATGCCGGCCACATGACCACGGAGACGTCTTCGTGTTGGCTCTTCGGCTTTGAAACAGAGATGAGCACCGCCCCCTAGAGTCGGGAACAACTAGCACATATGTGCGAGGGGAACCTTTACCTTATGAATATATATATATATATATATATATTCATCCATAGGTATGATTAAAGCTATCATTCCACCACTTTGCAAAAGAATCTTGTTATCATAATAAAACTGCTTATCATCTAGACAAATTTTCACTGGAAAAGACAGTGACTGCAAAGGTGAATGTATTGGAGAGAGGTCATGTTGGTTCCTTTCATCAAAAATAAGACTGACTGGTGAAACTTTGTCAGCACATTTTAGAACACATTTGCCCACTGCTGTATGATAAGGACCTTCTTCATATTTGGTAATACAGTACAGAGGTCCAAGTGGAGTAGCTCCCTGGAACAGAAAGCTCGGTTGTTGTTCTGAAAAAATACATACCATGAGAGTGAATTCTCAGATTGATTAGGTGTCTCAAATCATTCTGTATGTACAGTAGTGGCCAAAATTGTGGAAACCTTTTGGGAAAAATGTATTTTTTAAAAACTAGCTAATAACACCATTTTTGTTGGAGTAGTACCATAAAATTATATATCAATGGAAAGATAATTGAACCAAGACTGTAATGCAATAATTTTTATGAAGGATTTGCGAGTAGAATAGCAGTTACAGTATAAAGAAGAAAATTGAAACACGTAGAAAAAGATGAGATATATAAAAATGATCACCATGTCAGTTAATACTTAAGTTCGGTAACCTTTAGCATGAATTACAGCCATACAATATCTTCCCATGGAATGAACCAAGCCTTTTAGTTCTGCAGCTGTTATCATGTGAAACCAAGATCGAAGGATGGCTTCTATTAACTGGGTTTTATTGCTGGGTCACTTCTGACTAATAAGTTTCTTTAGTTGGCTCCATAGATTTTCAATTGGGTTAAGGTCTGGGCTATTCCCAGGCCATTCCAGCAGTGGAATATGATTATCTTGACTCCTCCCCCCCAAACAAAGTGGAGTTATTAGCTTTTAAACCGCAAAAATTTTCCACAATTTTGGCTACTATTGTATATATAAAAGAACTCCCATATCTAGATGCAAGAAGCTGAATCCCTGAATTACAGATCTTCAGCAGTACATTATGCTGGCTGTCATGTATGTTTCTTTTCTTCCTCTGGGTTCTAAATATTTGATTGTTTATTCTCCAAGGTATTCTCCAAAGCATCTGAAGACAGAACAAGAAGCAATAGATGGAAAATAATCAGGGAGAGAACCTAGAAAGATGGGAGAATGACTTATCTCCAGAGGTTTATAGGCGCTCCAACACAGGAGGTTTTTATGAAGAGATTGGAAATGAAGAAATTTGATACGGGGGGCCTCCTGCTTGAGCAGAGGGTTGGACTAGAAGACCTTCAAGGTCTCTTCCAACTTTGTTATTCTATTCTTCTTGCAATGATGGCCTTATTCACCATATAACTTAATTCTCCTTTCTTTGTGTCCATTTGCTTATTACATTTTCTTTCCTGAGCTTTCGTGATTCTTTCTCCAACCAATATATTATCACAAGACTTCTTTGAGATAGGTTAAGTTGACAAAGAGTGCGTGGAGCAAATTCACTTTAGGGGTTTTGTAACCGATATGGATATGAATCTAGCTTTCCAAATCACAATCCTCTACTTGTAAGAATTACACCACAATAAATGTTACATACAACCAGCAACTTTACTTCAGCTCTATGTGTGTCATGTCCCATTCCTCCGCTGATGGCTGGGTCAGGGAAATCCGAATCAGGCGTGCCTCTGCAGCTCTGCCAAAGTCCTAGCAAAGTCCTCAGGGCAGGCAGGAGACCAGAAAGTGACTTCAGCAAGATATGTTTAGACTTTGCCTGACTCAGAGAATGCCAGAAAGCAGGTCCTTTATATAGGCCATGGGGTGTGGCTCCATGACTCAGCACTTATCCAGGCCTGCCCCTCCCTTCCTTCTGTTGCCTCTGTCTATCAAGTCTTCTGACGCGAGGGTCACTCCAGTCTGCAGCTGTTGGCAATTGACCTCCCTCAGGCTCACATGCTGTGGAGGAGGGGGAGGGGTCTAGTTGCTCCGTTTGCCTGGGCATGGAGCCAGAGCTGGGGGCTGGAGATACTTCCTCCTCTTCAGCCTGTCTGGGCATGGAGCCAGGGCTGGGGCCGGGAGGCATACTAGGACATTCCTCCGTGTTCGGAAGCAGATAAGAAGGCCCTGGCTGTGGTGAGATCGGACGAGACACAACAATGTGATTCTGGTGAATTCATAAACACCAGCTGTCTAACCATACCACTCTTAAGTTGTAGTTAAAGAAGCTTGTGGCAACATGTAAGACATAACACGGTGTAATAAACTGCAACATTGTTTTGTTTGGCTTGGGTTTAACATTGTGCAGTTTGGGACGTTCCATAAATGTAATCATTCTATTGCATAGAATAGAATAACAGATTTGGAAGGGACCTTGGAGGTCTTCTAGCCCAACCCCCTGCTTAGGCAGAAAACCCTACACCACTTCAGACAAATGGTTATCCAACATCTTCTTAAAAACTTCCAATGTTGGAGCATTCAAAACTTCTGGAGGCAAGTTGTTCCACTGATGAATTGTTCTAACTGTCAGGAAATTTCTTAGTCAGTTCTAAGTTGCTTCTCTCCTTGATTAGTTTCCACCCACTGCTTCTTGTTCTACTCTCAGGTGTTTTGGAGAATAGTTTGACTCCCTCTTCTTTGTGGCAACCGCTGAGATATTGGAAAACTGCTATCATGTCTCCACTAGTTCTTCTTTTCATTAAACTAGACATACCCAATTCCTGCAACCGTTCTTCTTATGTTTTAGCCTCCAGTCTGCTAATCCTCTTTGTTGCTCTTCTCTGCACTCTTTCTAGAGTCTCAGAATCTTTTTTACATTGTGGCGACCAAAACTGAATGCAGTATTCCAAGTGTGGCCTTACCAAGGTCTTTTAAAGTGGTATTAACACTTCACATGATCTTGATTCTATCCCTCTGTTTAAGCAGCCTAGAACTCTGTTGGCATTTTTGGCAGCTGCTGCACACTGCTGGCTCATATCTAAATGGTTGTCCACTAGGACTCCAAGATCCCTCTCACAGGTACTATTATTGAGCAAGGTACATCTATCAAAGTGTGGTTAGAGGAAGCCATGTCTTCTGGATGAGCATGGATAAATCCAGCCACTGTGCCTTTTCATTGTAAATCAATATCATCAACTGTTTCTTTTTTTAAATAATAATAATAATAATAATAATAATAATAATAATAATAATAATAATAATAATAATAATAATAATAATAATACCATAGGTAAAGTAAAGATAAAAGTTCCTCTCGCACATACATGCTAGTCATTCCTGACTCTAGGGGACAGTGCTCATCTCCGTTTCAAAGCCAAAGAGGTAATGCTGTCCGAAGACGTCTCCGTGGTCATGTGACTGGCATGACTCAACGCCAAAGGCACATGGAAGGCTGTTACCTTCCCACCAAGGGTGGTCCCTATTTTTTCTACTTGCATTTTTACGTGCTTTCAAAACTGCTAGGTTGGCAGAAGCTGGGACAACTAACGGGAGCTCAACCCGTTACACGGCAGCACTAGGGATTCGAACCGCTGAACTGCCGACCTTTCGATCGACAAGCTCAACGTCCTAGCCCCTGAACCACCGCGTCCCTCAATAATGCCATGCATTTAGTGAAATGTACGCCAGAGCTCTGTAGAGCATGGAAAACAAGAGATAATCTTGCAATGAGTGGCAGGCCTGCCAGACGTGATAATTTCATTGCATCAACTACATTTAAGTAACCAAGTTTCACATCCTAGAAAATGTATTTTATTTTCTCCCTTTCTTTGTTTCAGAACAAATTAGTGAAGTCTACATTTCAGCTGGAGGCCCCGTGTATTATTTCATAGTGGTAGCCAGGTTAAAAAAACAAAGTTTGTATCAAAGACCTTGGATTTTCTCATCTGCATAAGAATGGGAAGTTAATTGTGTTAGAGATATCCTCGTTTCCCTCAGGAGTTCATTAAGCTGAAACTCAATGAGAATGCAACTTAACTGTCAGCTTGGATAAACATGAAAAATCAGCACGAGACAACCAGAGCTGTAAGTTATAACTTAATATGTGTAAAATATACTAGTAAACAAGTTAAAAAGGTGAAGGGAAACCACAATGAAACTCTTGGGTGCGTTCATTTGGAAGCTTCTGATGAATTTTGCATTCCGTGTTCAATAATTTAAACCGTTAACTGAATTTAAAGGTTGGAAGTTCTAATAAAAAAAAAGATTATTAAAAAACCAAAACAAAACAACAACAACAAAAAAGCCACAACACCTTCATGTTTTAATTAAATCAAAATTTGGATACCCTAAATTCAGAAACAGGCTTTCTTTAAACATGAGCCGTGCTGGCTAGAACACAGTACTGCAGGCTAACTCACCGCTTGCTCCAGGCGTTCGATTCTGAGCAGCTCAAGGTTGACTCAGCCTTCCATCCTTCCACAGTCAGCAAAATGAGGACCCAGATTGTTGGGGGCAAGATGCTGACTCTGTAAACTGCTTAGAGAGGACCCTAAAGCACTGTGAAGCGATATATATGCTATTGCTATTAAAGCTTTCTATCAGTAAATTGGTATGACTAAATGTACGTATGTATGTATGTATGCAGTGGTGGGATTCAAATAATTTAACAACCGGTTCTCTGCCCTAATGATTTCTTCCAACAACCAGTTCACCAAACTGCTCAGAAAGTTAACAACCGGTTCTCCCGAAGTGGTGAGAACTGGCTGAATCCCACCACTGTATGTATGTATGTGTCGTGTCCCACTCCTCCGCTGATGGCTGGGTCCGGGAAATCCGAATCAGGCTTGCCTCTGTAGCTCTGCCCAAAGTCCTAGCAAAGTCCTCAGAGCAGGCAGGAGACCAGTAAGTGACTTCAGCAAGATAAGTTCGACTTTTGCCTGACTCAGAGACTGCCAGAAAGTAGCTCCTTTATATAGGCCATGGGGTGTGGCTCCATGACTCAGCACTCATTAAGGCCTGCCCCTCCCTTCCCTCTGTTGCCTCCGCCTCTCCAATCTTCTGATGCGAGGGTCACTCCAATCAGCTGTTCTTGGGAGTAAACCCTCCTCAGGCTCACCTGCTGTGGAGGAGGGGGAGGGGTCTAGCTGCTCCGTTTGCCTGGGCATGGAGTCAGGGCTGGGGCAGGGAGATGTTCCTTCTTCTGCAGTTTGTGGGGGCATGGAGCCAGGACTTGGGCCGGAAGGCATACATTCCTCAGTGTTGGGGAGCAGGTAAGAAGGCCCCGGCTGCTCTGAGGGCGGGCAAGACACAACAGTATGTATGTATGTAGTCAAACATATACAAGATAGCAGGTATAAGTACAAACATGGATATGTACACAGGAAATGGGTACGAGTAAATGGGGACAGTAGGACAGGGATGGTAGGCATGCTGGTGCTCTTATGCACGCCCCCTTTACGGACCTCTTAGGAATGGGGTGAGGGCCACAGTAGGCAGTTTAAGGTTAAAAATGGGGATTTGAGGATGTAACAACAGAGTCAGGTAGTGCATTCCAGGCATTGACCACTCTCTTGCGGAAGTCATAATTTCTGCAATTGAGTTTGGAGCAGTTTATCTTGAGTTTGTATCCACCGTGTTTTCCCCAAAATAAGGCCCTGTGTTATATATTTTTCTGAAATCCGAAATAAGCGTATGGCTTTATTTTCAGGGAGGTCTTATTATTTTGGGGCACGTGAAGAAATGGCAGGGACCGGCTGCACATGCATTTAAATATTTTTGGGGAGGGCTTATTTTTGGCGGGGGGGGCTTATTTTAGTGCATGCGCTCAAAAGCCCGATTGGGCTTATTATCAGGGGATGTCTTATTTTAGGGGAAACAAAGTATTTTGTGCTCGTGTATTATTGCTGTTGAAGCTGAAGTAGTCATTGACAGGTAGGACATTGTAGCAGATAATTTTGTGTACTATGCTTAGGACAGACCATAGATGGCATAGTTCTAGGTTGTCCAAGCCCAACATTTCAAGCCTGGTAGCATAAGGGATTCTATTGTGAGCAGTCTCACAATAGTGGATTACCCTTCTCGTGAAATATCTCTGGACTCACTCAATTGTATTAATGTCTGATATACAGTGCAGATTCCAGGCAGATGAGCTATATTCGAGAATTGGTCTGGCAAAGGTTTTATATGCCCTAATTTGCAGTACAATTGTTGTGTCTGCGTCCCCCGAGCAGAAAGTGACTCGGAAAGTGAAGGGGAAGGGCCATCAGGACTTACCTCTGGAGCACCGGCTTCCCTGGCTCAGCTCCAGGAGACAGAGGCAGGCCAGGTGGAGGAGATAATGAGGCCTCCGTCCCCTGACTCTTCCCCCCCCAGGCCATGCCTCCAGACCAGGCTGATGGCAATCAGGCCTGGCTGGACCCTAGGTTTTGTAGGCAGGAGAGGCGAGAACAACAGAAGCAGGGGTGGGGCAGGCCTAGGAAGTGCTGAGTCATGGAGCCACACCCCACAGGATATAAAAGCAGCAAGGGCTGCTATGCCACTTCGTAGCAGGCAAATCAACTGCTTGACTAGAGCTGAAGTACTGTTTGTTGACTCATCGGCATCAAGGGAGATAACAGAGACACTTGGCAGACACTCGCTAGTTTGCTGCCAGAGCTGATAGTTGCCAGCTAATTAAGTCATCGCTCGTGTCTCCCAGACTGCGGAGGGGGACAGAACAACGTTACCGGAAAAGAAGCTTCAGTAGATTAGGTTAACAACTCTTAATGCCTTTTTGGCAAAACTGTTACAGTGAGCTCTGGCTCTTAAATTGTTTGAGATGAGTGTTCCAAGGTCCTTGACAGAGTGAGGGTCGTCTACGAGGTCCTATCTGCCCAGTTTGTATTTGGTATTCTGATTTTTGTTGCCAATGTGTAAGACAGAGCATTTGTTGGTTGAGATTTGGAGTTGCCAATTGTTTGACCATTCTGACGCATAATCAAGGTTGCTTTCTAGGGCAGCAGCATTGTTGGTGGTGTTGAATAGTTTTACATCATCAGTGAAGAGGAGGCAACTGCTTATAATATGTTCACAAAGGTCATTTATGTAATCTTGATTATATAAATCCTACATAATTTTTTGCATAAAAATTTACGTAAATTTTACATAAAGATTATGAGATTATGTAATCTTGATATATATTTTTTGTGGTGGTGGTGGGGACTTCAGAATTGTTTCTTACTTGGGACTTCCTAAGAACTTTTAAACACCATTCCTATCCATGTCTGGTTTACTATTTAATAAGAAAAGGCTGGAGCATTTTGGATAAAACACATTAAGGAGGTGGTCAGGTGATTAAATCATGCACGGCTTGGAGAAAATTGACAGGGATTTTTTTTTTCTTAAAATAAGATGATCAACATAAAATTAGATCAACCCACTGAAGATGGGTGAAGAACATTTAAAGAAAACGCTGCATGACACGTTGTACAATTTGCATGCTTGGCCACTAACATGGATGAGTAGAAGAGTATAGCTTTCAATAGCTATTTGCTCTGAGAAACAATGGATGGAAACTAACCAAGGAAAGAAGCAACCTAGAACTAAGGAGAAGTTTCTTGACAGTGAGAACAACTAACCAGTGGAAAAGCTTGCCTCCAGATGTCATGGATTCTCCAACACTGGAGCTGGTTAAGAAGAGATAGTCATATGTCTGAAATGTTATAGGGCAGAGTCAGCAACCTGTGGCTCCAGAGCCACATGTGGCTCTTTTGGCCCTCTGCTGTGGCTCCCTGTCAAACTGGCCCACCCCTTGCCCTACCCTGCCAGTCACTCCTCACCTGGCCTGAGAAGGTAAGGGCGATGGCAGGGGATGGAGAAGCGGCCAGGGCAGAGACACAGAGATACAGAGAGAGGGGGAGATAGAGAGACATAGAGAGATAGAGGGAGAGGGAGGGGGAGAGGGAGGGAGGGGAGAGAGAGATATGTCAAAAGGATTTTGTGGTTCCAGGTGTTTTTTAACAACTGGTTCTCTGCCCTAATGACCGGCTGGATAGGCGTGGCTAGGGGTCATGTGACTGGTGGAAGTGAGTGACATTGAATTGGCCATGCCTGCCCAGGTTTTGTGGCTCCCGGTGTTTTCTTTTCTGTGGGAAACAGGTCCAAATGGCTCTTTGAGTATTTAAGGTTGCAGACCCCTGCTACAGGGTTTCCTGCTTGAGCAGGGGGTTGGACTAGAAGATCTCCAAAGTCCCTTCTAATTCTAATATTCTGTTATTCTGTTTTGCTTTCTCCAAATCATGGTTTGTTTGTTTTTTTGGTTTACATTTATATCCCGCCCTTCTCCGAAGACTCAGGGCGGCTTACAGTGTATAAGACAATAGTGTCATTCTATTTGTATATTTTTTTACAAAGTCAACTTATTGCCCCCCCAACAGTCTGGGTCCTCATTTTACCTACCTTATAAAGGATGGAAGGCTGAGTCAATCTTGGGCCGGGCTTGAACCTGCAGTAATTGCAGGCTGCTGTGTTCTAATAACAGGCTTCTTAACAGCCTGAGCTATCACGGCCCCTGTGTGTGTCTCTGTGTAGCGCCAACTCTTTTCCTTTTTGAAAAGGGTTAAAAAATTGTCCTGAATACTTTACAGTACCTTATATCACAGGCCGCTAAAAGTTGTGTAGACTTTGCAGGACTCTTGTTTTGTTTTGTTGTTTTGTAAAGAAGTGAGGTATCAATTAAGTAAACAGATTAATGCACCAGGATAGGTTCACAGTTATCATCCTTTAGGTGGTCAGTCAATGGCCATTGCTAGGAGGGGATGGCAAATGAATTGAATGCCCCTAAGAAAATTACCTAACAGCAAAGCAACTTTTATTGATGATTAGCTCGTACTTTCTAATACCCAAAAGGGTCCATGAAAAATGTAGGTGGCTTAATAATATAACACTGATATTCATTTTGTATAAGGCAGCACAGCAAGGTTCAGAATCCCCATGTAGATTTCTGCTTTGCCTACCAATTCATCACCTAGGGCTCAGCAGGAGAATTTGCCATAATTCTAGATCATAATGAGGAATGACTTGTCTGCTGAAATCCAAATTAGAGCATCTGTCTAATGACTTGCTTCCCTTTGTTGTCTTCTTCCATATCCCTACCTCTGTCGGTCGGTCTATTCATTCTAAGGTTTCATATTCACCACTAACACCTCACTTCCTTTATTTTCCGGAGGTCTATAATGCTTCTAAATTACAGATTCTTTTTTTACTTTTTTTTTTTTTTGCAAAAAAAAACAAAATCCTTGCATCCCAGAGGTAAGACAGGGAGTAGAATTATTTTACCAGTTCTGCTAAAAGACCCAAACTGACTGGGTTTTTGAATTAATGGTTAGAAAAAAGCAGCCTCTGAAAGTAGCCGTGGTAAAAAGAGATAGAACCGGACTGGACCGAAGATCACCCCCTTAGCGCTGCCAAAATACCAAATTTATCAAATGCTATTTCCGTCATGGCCCTGGGGCAGCAACAATTCCAACATGATACACTAGAGGGAGAAGTGGGAAGGAAAGTACCAGCTTTCGTTTTTAATGATTTGTTTGCATCCACCCAATCGGTGAACGGAAATGATTGTGTAATTTGAAATGGAGACCCCTACCCTGACACATTGCGTAGGTTGCCAACAGTGCGTGATATTTTAATGGTATGGAATAATGGTAAAGAGATGTGGTGGTGCAATAGTAAGAATGCAGCATTGCAGGCTAACTCTGTCCACAGCCACGAGTTCAATCCTGCCCGGCTCAAGGTTGACTCAGCCTTCCATCCTTCTAAGGCAGTGGTTCTTAATCTTTATAGTGCTGCGACCCCTTTAATACAATTCCCCATGATGTGGCGACCCCTTTAATACAATTCCCCACGATGTGGCGACCCCAACCATAAAATTATTTTTGTTTTGAATTTATCGCGCCTGAAGCCATATTGGCTAGCGATCTGAACTGCTTGCGATTGCCTTGAGGACGGAGGCATTAAAGCGGAGACTCCTCCCCTATTAAGTTTATTGCGCCTGAAGCCAGATTAGGCTAGCGATCGGGAATGATTGCAGCTGGCTTGAGAGGGAGACATCAGAGCAAAGATTTCTCTCTTTTTTAATTCATCACGCCTGAAGCCAAATTCGGCTAGCGATTTGAAGAGCCTGCAACTGGCTTGTGGAGTCAACCACTGGAGCACGATTCTTCAACTTGCAAGTATACTTCCCATATTTCCAATGGTCTTAGGCGACCCCTGGCAAATCGTCATTCGACCCCCAACGGGGTCCCGACCCACAGGTTGAGAACCACTGTTCTAAGGTCAGTAAAATGAGGACCCAGATTGTTGGGGGGCAATATGTTCACATTTGTAAAACACTCAAGAGCACTATGGAGTGGAATAGAAGGCTAAGAGCTATTGTGAATGTTTATTTATTTTTATTTATTTATTTATTTTTGTCAATCATATAGAAGACAACAGGTAAAAGTATAATCATAATTTGGATACATGAAAAGAGTAAGTAAAAAGGAATATTAGGACAGGGACGGTAGGCACGCAGGTGCACTTATGCATGCCCCTTACAGACCTCTAGGAATGGGGTGAGATCAACAGTAGACAGTTTAGGCTTAAAGTTTTGGGGGTTTGGGGAATAAACCACAGAGTCAGGTAGTGCATTCCAGGCATTGACCACTCTCTTACTGAAGTCATATTTTCTCAATCGAGTTTGGAGCGGTTTACCTTGACTTTGTATCTATTATTTGCTCATGTATTGTTGTGGTTGAAGCTGAAGTAGCCATTGACAGGTAGGACATTGTGGTAGATAATTTTATGTACTACGCTTAGGTCTGACTGAAGTCGGCGTAGTTCTAAGTTGTCTAAGCCCAAAATTTGGAGTCTGGCGGCATAAGGTCTTTTCTTGCAAGCAGAGGAGTGGAGGACTTCTTCTTGTGAAATATTTCTGGACTCTCTTGATTTTATTTATGTCCGATATGCAGTGTGGGTTCCAGACAGATGAGCTGTATTCAAGAATTGATCTAGCAAATGTTTTGTATGCTCTAGTTAGTAGTACAATATTACCAGGGATGAAGCTACGCAAGATTAGGTTAACAACTCTTAGTGCCTTTTTTGGCAATGTTGTTTCAGTGGGATGTAACAGTGGGATTCCACTAGAAAGCAGAAAGGTTTATGCTATTAAGGAATGGACTAGCAGGAAATGTGTTCTAGCTAACTGACTCTCCACTTAAAGGATTTTCTATGTAAGTATTTTCTTTCTTGCAGTTTACGCACCAGCCATCCACATAAGGTTTAGTCCATGCAGATAACTTTTGTACAATTTCTTTCACAATCAGAGAGGGTTAATTTTTTTTGCCTGTGTTGGTTGCAGCATTAAGCATACGCTATGGGGATGATATATGGCTAATGAAGACCACTAATGTTGAAACAGGGCTTTGTGGAGATGTTCTGAATTCACTGGTTTTCCTTTCCCCTTCTCTTCCTTCCTTCCCTCCCCCCTCCCTTTCCCCCCCCACCCCTTGTTATTTTATTTTGTAAATCCAGTCTTGAGTTCTTTCACCTGAAGAATTAGGTTAAAAGCATTTAAACAAATAAGGCATAAATAAAATTTAGTATGCATCAGTAGTTTTGCAGCTGGATTTTCTCCAGCAAGTTATATTTGCATTGATTTTGGAACAAACAAAAGGTTTACTAATGCCTCATTACAGAACCACTGGCTTTTTGGTAATTAAATGTCTTTAATATTTGAAAATATATTAATATGCATAGCTATTAACAAGTGAGGCATCTTAGCCCAAGTAAACCTGTTAAATCAAAATTCTCAGAGTGATTTTCACAACTGGGCTAATAGATCTTTGGGTCTTGCAACCTGTAAATCTGTACTTGTCCTACAGAAGTAAAATAGGGTCATTTCTAGACATTGATTGGTGGCCTTACATGCAAATACAATACATGCAAATAGATATAAGACAGATTCAATACCATATGGATTCTAAACAGAAATACATAAATTAGATAAAATTCTTCAAGGCACAGAAGATAAATTGATGAAAAAATGTATAATTATTTATTAAGATATAAAATGGAAGAGGAATTAGTTAAAGAAAATATGATAATTGGGGCAAAAAAATTTGGATAAAACATTGAATTGGATAAATGGGAGAAATTATGGAATAAAAATTATAAACTGACAATGTCTGTATACTATAAAGAAAATATATACAAAATGTTCTTTAGGTGGCATTTGGGACCAGCAAGACTGGCTAAGATGTTTCCCAATACCCCATCAACGTGCTAGAAATGCAAACAAGAAAAGGGAACTTATTACCACATGTGGTGGACGTGCCCAAAGGCAAAACAGTATTGGAGTAAAATTAGATTACAATGAGAAGAGATAACCAAACAACATATAAATATGAAGCCAGAAATATTTTTATTAGGAATACTCCCAGGGTCTTATAAAAAAGATACAATACTTAATTAGTCTTATTATCACAGCAGCAAGAATAATATACGCACAGCATTGGAAAAACAGTAACATACCAACCAAAGATAATTAGATTAGAAAAGTTTTGGAATGTGCAGAAATGGACAAACTTACAAAGGAGATACAAGAAAAAGAGGAAAAGGAATATTACATAATGTGGGAGAAATTGTATGAATGGTTAGAGGAGAGAGATAAAAAGTAAGGAAAGATCAAATAAGGAAGATATAGGAGTAGAAATGTAATAACAAATAAGAGGAAACAGGAAAAATGCAGATTATAGAAATGAAATTGTACAATGCAGATTGTAGAAATGAAATTGTGTACACTGTTATTTATAGGTATATATGTAAATAAATCAATATTAGAATTATATGTATAAAGAATACATTGAAATAAGGGAGAAAAAATGGATAAGTAAGAAATGTTTTACCAATGTGAAATTGTTGGAAAGAAAAGAATTGTTAAAGATTCTTTTTTTGTTTTTTAAAAAATGTATAATAAATATGTTGGAAAAAAAGAAGAATTAGGGTCATTTCTGGATTTCAAAATTCCATATAACTAAAAGTTGTTGTTGGCAGGCAAGTATTAGAAATTTTAATCATTTTCCTGACACTTTGTGCTAGTCTGGAATTTTGCAGCTCAAGCATGGTAGGGCTACTGAGCTTGAAATAAATATGGGATCTGCAGATAATGTACAAAGTTACTAGGAAACTTATGGATTGTTTCATATGTTGGAAACATGGAAACATGGAAACTGTTGTGACCCAGGTCTAAGTAGGTAGTAATAAACTTAGTCCGTGGAAAAACACACTTTATTTTCAACAACTGGGAATTACTTCATTCCCAGCGTCGTTCAGTTCAAAGTAAAACAAATGCCTCCCAACACAAATTCCTCAGTTATCTCACAAACCTTAGTCCAATTAGGCAAACTGCCAAAGGCCCTTCCTGGCAAATGTCCAGAATAAGTATATGAAGCAGAAGACAAAGCAGAAGATGCAGCTACAACATTGTTTTCCGGCAAAGCTGAAATGTCGGTGCTGATCTGTTTTAAGCCTTATGGGAGGGGCCAATCATTTCTTGGCCCTACTCCCGAGTTGTCCTCTCTGCTTTAGCTGGTCTTGCCTTCTGGCAGCTCTTCTCATGTGTGCATTAGGAACAGACTCCTCCTGTTCCTCTACCTCACTACTATCAGTCTCTGGAGGTTCTGGAGTCCGCACTTCATTTCCTAATGGCCCTGGCCTCACCTCAGCCTCATCGCTGTCCGACTCCATTGCCAGCTCCGTAGTCTGCTGATGGACCACAACAGAAACATGTTTCCATGGAAACATATGATCCTACCAGGACATGCTCACTGCTGTTGCCCGTTGGATGCTTAGGAACAATTTAAGGACCATAATTTGCAAAGTTGGTCAATTTCTCTGCATTATCTCGTGCTGTGGCAATTCTCCATTCATAGAAGGATTTAGATTGCTGCTTGAATAACATTCAATCGATTAGCAAGAACCTCTGACTTTAATTTTTAAGGAAAGAATGAAATTTCTCCTCAATCAGGCCAATGGATTTGCTGGAGCACCATTTCATTGCATTTTTGGTTATTTTATTAGATTCTTAGATTTTTTATTAGATTCCTAAATGATTTATTCCCGGGTGGATTTCTGTTGTGGTTTTTCAACCCTCCGTATCTTCCAGATTTCCTGTGAGACTGAGGTGTTCTTACTCAGTCTTCCTAATACACCAACTGATCAAAGAAGCTGGAGACCCTTCACACAAACCCTTCTATAATGCAGAAGGTTAGCGAATTCTGTGCAATTCTCTGCATGATATCATCAGTATTTATTAAGTCTTTGTTAGTCTTTTGAGGCACTCCTCAAAGGTAATCTAAACAAGAAACACAGCCAGGAGTGCTAACTCTACTTTCATTGTGAGATAACAAAAATATTGCAAGACTGAAAGCATTTTTTCCCTCTTTTCTTTTTACTCTCTGGGAAACTAAGGGGGATCTTTTCTGTCCTCTTTCCTGCTTTTGGCTAAGATAATTTTTATATACCATAATTTTTGGAATATAAGACACACCTTTTCCCTCCAAAAAAGAGGGTGAAAATCTGGATGTGTCTTATATTCAGAATGTAGTCCACACAGCTTCTCAAACGGAGGTTTCAGAGCTGAAAGAAGCTTGAGAAAAGAAGCCCCCAAATAGAGCTTGAGAAAAGAAGCCCCCAAACAGAGCTTCAGAAAAGAAGCCCCCAAACAGAGCTTCAGAAAAAAAGCCCCAAACAGAACTTCAGAAAAGAAGCCCCCAAACAGAGCTTCAGAGGCTTTTTTTCTGAAGTTCTGTTTTGGAGGCTTTCAGAGGCAGAAAAAAAGTTTTTTTTTTGAAATGGAGTTTCAGAGGCAGGAAAAAAAAAAAAAGCAAGGCACAGAGCTCACAACCAAGGAATCTGTTGCTAAAATTCACCTCTGGGAACAGCTGATTGGAGGTGTTCCGGGAGGCCAATCCACCTGCCAATCAGCTTTTTTCTTATTTTCCTCCCCCAAAACAAAGATGTGTCTTATACTCCGGTGCGTCTTATACTCTGAAAAATATGGTACCAATTGAGAGATCCTTGGTGCTCTCTAGCCTTGATGATGTTGTCCAGTTTGGGTAATGCAATGTCTGCAAGAAAACAACCAAGTTCAGAGAACACTAAGGACCCCTCATTTCTGTGGGGGCGCAGTGGTTAGAATGCAGTGTTCCAGCCTCTATAATGCTTGCTTGCTATTGGCTGCCATAGTAATGGGGGGGGGACAGGACGCATAGGTATTTGAGTGGGGAAGCGAGCTGGTGGAGATCTCTTGTGATGCAACCGAAAAGGGAGGGAAAAGGTGGGATGTTCTCATCATCTACTGCGCAGCTGAATGCACTTGTTTATAGCCAGATGCACCCTATATGACACCATGGGGGCTGGGGATTGGACATTCAGCTAGGGTCCTTGGGGGGAGGGATTGGGGAATACCTTCAATGTGCAATTTTCACGGCTTGACCTCAGATCTTCCTTTTCTTTTGTTGCTATCAGTTCATACTCAGTAAAAGTACTTTCTTGACAAACATGGAGTTCGGGTTTTGAATGGAGGTACACCTGACACTGACTCTGCTCAATGCGAAGAGTCCGATCATGACTGGCTCAAGGTTGACTCAGCCTTCCATCCTTCCAAGGTAAAATTTGGCAACTCCAAATCTCAACCAGTAAATGCTCAGTCTTGCATATTGGAAGAAAGAACCCAATCACAAAGTACATGCTTGATGGACATTGCCTCGCAGATGACCCCCACCCTGTCAAAGATCTTGGAGTTTTTACATCTAACGATTTAAGTGCCAAAGCCCACTGCAGCTATATAGCAAAAAAGGCTCTAAGAGTTGTTAACTTAATTCTACATAGCTTTTTTTCAAAAAACACCATGCTACTGACCAGAGCATATAAAACATTTGCTAGGCCAATTCTTGATTACTGCTCTCCTGTCTGGAACCCATACCATATATCTGATATCAACACAGTTGAGTGTGTCCAAAGGTATTTTACGAGAAGAGTTCTCCACTCCTCCGAAACCAATAAAATACCTTATTCCACCAGACTTGATATCCTGGGTCTAGAAAACTTGGAACTTCGTCGCCTTCGGCAGGACCTGGGTTTAGCTCATAAAATCATCCGTTGTAATGTCCTTCCTGTCAATGACTTCTTTAGTTTCAATAACAATATCACAAGAGCTACCAACAGATTTAAACTCAATGTCGGGAGAAGGGCGGTATAAAAATCAAATAAATAATAATAATAATAATAATAATAATAATAATAATAATAATAATAATAATAATAATAATAATAATAATAATAATAATAATAATAATAATAATGTCAACCGCTCCAGTTTAGATTGCAGAAAACACGATTTCTGTAACAGAATTATATATGCTTGGAATGCATTACCTGACTCTGTGGTTTCTTCTCATAACCCCAAAAGCTTTACTCAAAATCTATCCACGGTTGACCTCACCACTTTCCTAAGAGGACTCTAAGGGGCGTGCATAAGAGCACAAACGTGCCTACCGTTCCTGTCCTATTGTTTCTTCCTCTCTCTATATATATGTTTATAGTACCTTGTTTTTTTCCTCATATATATGTTTATATATTATATAATCCTTTATGCAATGCTTGTATATATTGTTACGACAAATAAATAAATAAATAAATAAATAAATAAAAATGAGAACCCAGATTGCTGAGGGCAATAGGCTGACATTATAAACTGCCCAGAGTTTATGCTGTAAAGCACTGTGAAGTGGTATATAAGTCTAAGTGCTATTTCTATTTTCTGAACTACAAATATTCTCCTTTATTGATATAGTTGTCCAGTCTGTGGTTCTTCCTCCTGTCTACCAAGGTCATTCACACATATCATTACAATCTTCCAAATTAACCATCTATAGACACCGCCATCGTTGACCTGGAACTACCACACATTTGTAACAAAGAATTAATTTTAGAGCTACAACCGTCTTGGTTTACCCTCTAGCCAAGCTCAATTAATTGGGGATTTCCCTGTATCTTTATCCCGGCTTCCGAATCAGTCGAAGTTAATAAGGTAAAAATCATCCAAGCTACAACCTTACAAAATTTTAGTTAGAAGGAAAAAACTCATTGTACCCAAGTGGAACATTTCTGAGTGAACATGGGTAAGGCTGTACTGCTCACTTTTTTATAAAAAAAAAAATACATCCCTTTGGTAAGTTTAAATATATGAATATACAATTAATGATAGCAATTATCTTCCTTAAGTGGCTGTTCAAACTTCAGAATAGAGGTACCTGAGGAATACAACCTTTGTTAATTGCTTTACAAATAGGCAGGGTTTGCTACTTGCATCCATAGGAGGTCAGCCCTCATAGATTCCTTCACTTCTGAAATGGAAAACACGATTATTAATAGATAATAACATGGCGTGCAAATGGCAGATTCCGAAGAACTCATAATTAAATTTCAGTGGCGAGCGAGGCGCAAATACCACTTCAAATGCTTCCTCCCACAGAGAAGGGGGAAAAAAAACGTTAAAGAAATCGATCCTCAAATTTGTCCAGGGAAAAATAATTTCTCCAATAATTTCTTGGGAGTGAGGCTTTGTCATAGCAGTGACAACAAGAGCTTTCTTGTTATTCCCCTTTACCATCATGAGCTTTTCCTAAAATTGTGAGGTAGATAGAAGCTGGCATATGTCTGTGTTTCTGTCTGTCTGCCTGCCTGCCTGCCTGCTTCTATCTATCTATCTATCTATGTTTGCGAAACATGGCTGAATTCATCCCTTTCTGACTCCATTATCTCAAACAAAGAATATCAAGTCTATCGATCAGATCGAGAAAACCGAAGAGGTGGTGGAGTGGCTATCTTTTACAAAAAGACACTGAATCTAAAAAATATCCAAGTAGCACATAAACTCTCTCTTCCTGAAACCATAGTATGTGACCTATCCCTTGACACTACTCTTCGATTCTTACTATGCTACAGAGCCCCCGACTATGACATTACCCACGCAAATATGCTAACCTCAATGCTAACATGGACTACCTCTTGCCCATACCCTCTTATCTTCCTTGGTGACTTAAATCTACCTCTCATTAACTGGACAACCAATGAATGTTCAACTGACCCAATCCATACTACACTATACAACGCTGTTACAAACCTAGGTCTTGAACAACTTGTAACTAACAATACAAGACTCAACAACTGCCTTGACCTCATCTTCTGCAACAATCCAAACTCAATTTACGGTATACAAATTAAAGAACCTTTTTCAAACAGTGACCACTGCATGATTGATTTTCGTCTCAATATACGTCCATACTTAATTCGTCATAACACCAGAACTCCCAACTACAACTTCAAGAAAGCCAATTACGACCTTATAAACAACGATCTTTCACTTCTGAACTGGCAAAATCTGTTTGCAACCTGCATAACCGCTGATGACCTCTATAGAATCTTCCTACTTGAAATCAATAGAGTCATTAAATTATATGTACCACGAATGACTACCATGTCCAAGAAAACAAACTACCCATATCAATAAAAAGCTTCAATCAAAAAAAATCCTCTGGAAAAGAAACAAAAAAGGCTATGTTACAAACTTCAGAAACCGTTACAGAAACATATGCAACCAAATTAAAACTGAATGCACAAATTACCACACCAAGCAAGAAGAAAACCTTCTACGCACAAATTCCAATCGTGCCTTTTATAATTTTGTCAACAGTAAACTTAAAGATTCAAGATCCATCCCACCACTAAAAGATTCTAACAACAAAGAATGCAATGACGAAACAGTCAAAGCAAACCTCTTCAACATTTTCTTTGGCTCAGTTTTTGTTAACTCCGATAACACATATCCAACATTCCACAAACGAACCAGCAATGACTATGATGATTTAACTCATATAGATTTCACAGAAGACAACGTTGGTAAAGCTCTTCACAACTTAAAACCATCGCTTTCTATTGGACCTGATGGTCTATGTGCATATTTCTTAAAAACTTTCCATTAATATAGCTGAACCCCTAAGTATTATCTTTGATAAAGCTTTCACTACCAGTTCTCTTCCCAAACTTTGGTCACTAGCCACAGTCATCCCCATCTTCAAAAAAGGAGACCCCAGCTTAGTCGAAAACTACAGACCGATCTCCCTTTGCTGCGTCACCTGCAAAGTCATGGAATCTATCATCAATCAATCCATTACCTCACACTTAGAAACTAACAACCTACTCTCCAACAAACAATTTGGTTTCAGGAAAAGTTATCATGTAACTTACAACTTCTCCACTGCAAAACATATGGACTTCAAATCTAGATCAAGGCAAATCAATAGATGCAATCTACATAGACTTCTGCAAAGCTTTTGACTCAGTAGTACACGATAAACTTCTCCTTAAACTAACATCCTATGGCATCTCAGGACCCCTCCACAAATGGATATCTGCTTTTCTGTCTAACAGACAACAAGTGGTCAAAATTGGCAATGCTTTATCAAATCCTGTTCCTGTCAAGAGTGGCGTTCCTCAAGGCAGCGTCCTTGGACCAACACTCTTTATTCTATACATTAATGATCTTTGTGACCATATCTCAAGTAATTGTGTTCTCTTTGCTGACGATGTCAAACTATTTAACACCACAGACAACACTTCTATCATTCAAAACGACCTTGACCATCTAACCGCTTGGTCTAAAATTGGCAGCTCCAAATTTCAACCAGCAAATGCTCAGTCTTACATATAGGAAAAAAGAACTCTAAAACTAAGTACATACTAGATGGACATTACCTTACAGACGACCCCCATCCCGTTAAAGACCTTGGAGTTTTCATGTCAAATGATCTAAGTGCCAAAGCCCACTGCAACTACATAGCAAAAAAAGCTCTAAGAGTTGTAAACCTAATTTTATGTAGCTTCTTTTCCAAAACACCACACTACTAACCAGAGCATATAAAACATTTGCTAGACCAATTCTAGAATACAGCTCACCTGTTTGGAACCTCACCACATCTCTGACATCAATACAATTGAACGTGTCCAGAAATATTTTACAAGAAGAGTTCTCCATTCCTCTGAAAACAACAAAATACCTTATCCCACCAGACTTGAAATCCTAGGCTTAGAAAACTTGGAACTCCGTCGCCTTTGACAAGACCTAAGTTTAGCTCACAGAATCATCTATTGTAATGTCCTTCCTGTCAAAGACTACTTCAGCTTTAATTGCAATAATACAAGGGCAACAAATAGATTTAAACTTAATGTAAACCGCTTTAATCTAGATTGCAGAAAATACGACTTCTGCAACAGAATCATCAGTGCTTGGAATACTTTACCTGACTCTGTGGTCTCTTCCCATAATCCTAACAGCTTTAACCAAAAACTTTCTACTATTGACCTCACCCCATTCCTAAGAGGACCATAAGGGGCGTGCATAAGCGCACAAACGTGCCTACCGTTCCTGTCCTATTGTTTTTCTTTTCTTCTTCCTATATATGTTTATATGTGTATATACTATATAATCTTTTTGTATGATGTTGTGACAAATAAATAAATTAAAAAAAAAAAAAATCTATCTATCTATCTATCTATCTATCTATCTATCTATCTATCTATCTATCTATCTATCTACCATCTATCTATCTATCTATCATCTGCTATCATCTATCTATCCATCTATCTATCTATCTGCTATCATCTATCTATCTATCTATCTATCTATCTATCTATCTATCTATCTATCTGCTATCATCTATCTATCTATCTATCTATCTATCTATCTATCTATCTATCTGCTATCATCTGTCTATCTATCTATCTATCTATCTATCTATCTATCTATCTATCTATCTATCTATCATCTCTATGCCTAACTATCTAACATCTATTCAATTCACTGATTTATGACAATCTTTGAGCCATTCTTTCATGCTTGATCACTTAAGGGTTGCCATTAGTAATATTAGATCCCATAATAACGTGTGGTCCATATAATTTATATGATACAAAACTGACTCATTTTTAAAAAATCTTATTATTTATTTATAGTTATTTATGGTCACCAGTCTTATTTCTGCCCCATAATAATAATAATCATATTTCATTTATATTCATTAACATTTATCCATATGTATCTATACTATCTCAGTGCGATACTGTATATCTCACTGAGTACAAGGACTTGTCCTGAATAGATATTTATAGATGTTAGAGCCATAAGGGTGAATAAATCCTTACCAAATTCAAAACCCAGGCAAATTTTAATTTTCAACTGCTTATGAAATGTGAAATTCAGTTGTGGCAAAGAAAACAAGTAGTTCATAGCAACTGAGTCCTTAATGATTCTAAGAGCTTCACGTATTGAAAAGTGGAAGGTGGTTTTCATACAAGTATTACCCTATTTGAGAATATATCCTACCATAGAAGCTGGTTAGAGAATCTTTTAAGCAGAATATGTCTGTTCGTTATAGACAATATGAACTGAGAGGTCATACAGAGAAGATCCATCTCCTAGACCCAGACCCCTGGTGCCAGGCCACAGCCGATTGGTAACAGGGCCTCGCAAGCAGTGAGCAAGTGTGTGTGAGAGGTGGGTTTCAGCAGGTTCTGACCAGTTCCGGAGAACTGGTAGCAGACATTTTGAGTAGTTCGGAGAACCGGTAGTAAAAATTCTGACTCCCCTGACACTCTCCCATCTATTCTCTGCCTCCCAATCCCAGCTGACTGGGAGGAAATAGGGATTTTGCAGTATCCTTCCCCTGGAGTGGGATAGGAATGGAGATTTTACAGTATCCTTCCCCTGCAACGCCCACCAAGCCATGCCACCAAGCCACATTGACAGAACTGATAGTAAAAATTTTTGAAACCCACCACTGGTTTGTGCATGTTCACAAATCCGCATTTGAAAAACCATCCCCTCTTCTAACCCCTCCCACCACTGGTCCCCTCCCACCACTGAAAAGGTTGGGGACCACTGCCCTAGATTGTTAGGAGGCCGGGAATCTTATTATTATTTACGTATTTGTTTGTTTGTTTGTTTGTTTGTTTGTTTTTGTCAAGCACATTTTAGATAACAGCAATAGATATAAACATTATTAATACATGAAATTGTTACAAATATAATATAATATAACAACAGAGTTGGAAGGGACCTTGGAGGCCTTCTAGTCCAACCCCCTGCCCAGGCAGGAAACCCTACACCATCTCAGTCAGATGGTTATCCAACATTTTCTTAAAAATTTCCAGTGTTGGAGCATTCACAACTTCTGCAGGCAAATCGTTCCACTTATTAATTGTTCTAACTGTCAGGAAATTTCTCCTTAGTTCTAAGTTGCTTCTTTCCTTGATCAGTTTCCACCCATTGCTTCTTGTTCTACCCTCAGGTGCTTTGGAGAACAGCCCGACTCCCTCTTCTTTGTGGCAACCCCTGAGATATTGGAACACAGCTATCATGTCTCCCCTAGTCCTTCTTTTTATTAAACTAAACATAATAAAATAAAAGGGGACATTTGGACAAGGACAGTAGGAATATTGGTGCGCTTATGCACGCCCCTTACAGACCTCTTAGGAATGGGGTGAGGTCAACAGTAGATACCCTAAGGTTAAAGTTTTGGGGAAGAATCTTCTCAGTTGCACTCATTCCCAATAGGAATCTGAATCTGAATTTATATTTCCTGGGTTTTTTAGGTGAAACTTCTTTTTCAAATAATGACTTGAGAACACCCCCTTTCTGGTCTCTAAAACAAAATTTCATGGAGAGATGGGGTAAAAATGGAGCAGAAGGAATTTCAGAACAACTGGCAAAAAATGTTTCTAGGGAATTGTTACTTTGAAATATATTAAGTGGTAGATAATCTTGTTAGCTTATTAATAAAGTTGAACTGTCGGGGCAAAAATCATATATTTCAAGATCCAAAAACTATCTATCATCTCTCTCTCTCTCTCTCTCTCTCTCTCTCTCTCACTCACTCACTCTTTTTCTCTCTCTCTCTCTTTCTCTCTCTCTCTCTCTCTCTCTCTCACCCACACACATTTTGGAGAGCTATGAAACTGGTCCTTTGTGTTCTGAATTTTACAATGTGAAGACTGTAACATGTAAATTGGTTTGATGTTTTCTTCTTGTCATTTTTATTGAGTTATGCATCGGTAGGAGGTGGCATACAAACAATGGGAATAAATAAAACCGATAGGTAGATGACAATGCCAAAAAGGCTATTAGATCTGGAATAAATACATCCCCATCATTGCTTTGATGTGTGCAAAAACAAATGTTTTCCCAGGTACATTGTTTAACAAAGTTGTCAATATATATATTTTTTTGCAACAGTTAGCTACACAAAGATTAGATAAATAGTATTTTCTTTCGCAAAACAATGTATTCTGTAATAGCATAAGTCATTATTATGAAAATACACTTCAGGAAAGCATAGAATTCACAGAATGTGGATGTTTTAAGATTTAGCACGGAAGGAACTTACACATTCTTTTCACTTACAATATTATTCAGCAAATGGTGGCTTTTGGGTGACAGAATGTTGCTAATGGTCCTGAAAGTGTAATGGGATAAACATACATTATTAATGCATTTTTGTGAGAAATTACTAAAGATCAGAGTTTCACTTCTACATTGTTTCATAAATATGCTAGAAACTTTGCAAGTGCCTTCTTAATTGTGGGCTTATTTTGCTAGTATTTGAATGTAAGTGTGATAGTGATATATTATAGTTAACTCCTAGGAGCACCAGAAGAAATCAGAAGTGGATGCCTTCATAAGGGTAGAAAATTTCAGACTTTAAGAAAAGTTTAAGATAAATCCAGTTTCTCCTGGCCAAATTTGAGTATGAGATTTTAAAAATGCCAGTTTATTTGAAGAGGTCTTTACATTTATTCAGGGATGCAGTGGCTTTATGGGTAAGACACTGAGCTTGTCGATCGAAAGGATTGGCAGTTCAGCGGTTCGAATCCCTAAGTGCCGCGTAACGGGGTGAGTTTCTGTTACTTGTCCCAGCTTCTGCCAACCTAGCAGTTTGAAAGCACATAAAAAATGCAAGTAGAAAAATAGGGACCACCTTTGGTGGGAAGGTAATAGCATTCCGTGAGCCTTTGGCGTTGAGTCATGCCAGCCACATGACCATGGAGACATCTTTGGATAGTGCTGGCTCTTTGGCTTTGAAACGGAGATGAGCACTGCCCACTAGAGTTGGGAACGACTAGCACATATGTGCGAGGGGCACCTTTATCTTTACCTTACATTTATTCTGAAGAAATAAAATGATCAACCAGCATGCCATGGCCTGATGGGCTGCTAGAACCTCTACATACATATATTGTTGCTTAGAGAAGATAGTGTACAGCAAACCTGAATAATGGTCACTGCATCTTGCCTATGGAGTCATTGGAATTCAAATCTGGAAGGAGTCATTTATTTTATTTTATCCAAATTTGTGATGACCCGGGGTATGGCACAAAGGCAACACAGACAGAGAACTGGTATGAGTCCCTTTATTGGCACCAACTTTGCCCCCAACATCCCGTTTACTCTCCCAGCCTGGAGAAAAATGCTCCCACAAACCAGTAGCAGCTTCTGGTTACAGATACTCCAGTCCAAACGCTGTAAGCAGAATGACTGCAATCAATCACTCCAGCAGGGCAAGATAATGAGTCCCAGAACTGAACTGAAGAATAATTCCAGCAAGACAAAATAAGCACATAGAAACATGGTCCTAATTCAAACAGTCAGGAGGAATGCCAGGCCACAACTCTCAACTCTAGTTGAATTCAGTGTTTGTTCCTGACAAATGCCCCTCCCAACTGCTTCTCCTTTAAACTCCATCCCCAGGTGTGCTTTGTGAAGGGAATCAAGGCCCTTTCCTTCCTCATAAGCCACGCAACCCACGTTGCTCTCTTCTGTGTTCTTCCCTGCGCGCCCAAGGATGAGAAGGAGGTGGGCCTTGGTCTTCATCTGAACCCCCTTTCCCTTGTTCTACCTCTCCCCTGCTCTGCCCACCCTGACTTTGCCCTTCTCCAATTTCCTCCACTGCCAACGGAGCCACTCTCCTGCTCTCTCTCAACCGTTTTGTCGTGTCCCACTCCTCCACTGACGGCCGGGTCAGGGAAATCCGAATCAGGCATGCCTCTGCAGCTCTGCCAAAGTCCTAGCAAAGTCCTCAGGGCAGGCAGGAGACCAGAAAGTGACTTCAGCAAGATATGTTTAGACTTTGCCTGACTCAGAGAATGCCAGAAAGCAGGTCCTTTATATAGGCCATGGGGTGTGGCTCCATAACTCAGCACTTATCCAGGCCTGCCCCTCCCTTCCTTCTGTTGCCTCCATCTATCAAGTCTTCTGACGCGAGGGTCACTCCAGTCTGCAGCTGTTGGCAATTGACCTCCCTCAGGCTCACATGCTGTGGAGGAGGGGGAGGGGTCTAGTTGCTCCGTTTGCCTGGGCATGGAGCCAGGGCTGGGGGCTGGAGGTACTTCTTCCTCCTCAGCCTGTCTGGGCATGGAGCCAGGGCTGGGGCCGGGAGGCATACTAGGACATTCCTCCGTGTTCGGAAGCAGATAAGAAGGCCCCGGCTGTGGTGAGATCGGACGAGACACAACACATTTCATCTTCCATCTCAGATTTAGACTCCGACGGGGGCATGTCAAAATTATTTCAAATTTGGAAGGAGTCATCCTGCCAAAGTTTGAAAGATCCTAACAAGATGACTTCCATACTTTGCTACTTAGGACTCTCAAGAAATGATGAATCCACAGGGTTGGTTAAACTCTGTTCATAGATGCTGATAAATAACTGGGACAGAAGAAACTCACCAGCCAAGGGAGCAAGAGATTTTTTTGTGATTCTTGCTTAGGAGAAAATGTAAAGAATTTCCATAATAAGCCCCTCCCCCCCAAAAAAAAACCCGTCCCAAGATTGACATGAATGGCAGAATCGCTATTATCACGAGCCGTAGGAGAACAAATGTGCAAATGAACAAATAGTCTGGTCACTTAAATTAGGAAATGAGAAATTGTAATTGGGACTAAGAAGAATAGAACAGTGGATGGAGATGATTCTCAATTAGCTAGGAACACGAACTTAGGGAAAGATCAAGGACATTTGAATAATTGTTCAGACTCCCGTGAACGTGTTTAATTCGGGGTATTGGATATCCATAGGCAAAGCACACTCCATATTATATTCCCCCCCCCCCCATTCATCTGTTTTGGGTTGATATGCAGAAGCTGGAAAGTCTGATATTGGTGACAAATGACCTCAGCCAGAAATGTTTGATTCCGTTATTCATAATGCAATCTGACAAATAGCGTTTTGGGCTAGTGGGAATTCCAGATATAATTATGTTAATTTGCAATATGTTTCTTGGTAGATGTTTAATAGCACACATGCTGAAATTAAAGCTCGTATGTTACATTTAAAATTAGGGGTAAAAAAAAATAGATATACGTTTGCAGGGTGCTTTGTATAAGCATCCTTTATTAGAAAATACGATGACATCTTCGTAGATGTGTTTACTTCTCGCGGTTTATCGCTGCGCCTTCTTGTTGTTAAAGTGCATAATCTTGATTTAGACTTACTTTAAAATGAATGTATAACATTTATAGGACAGGCATATTGTTAGTTTATTTATGCCGAAGTGCTAAGTCAGCTTAATTATTTACCACCAGGGTATAAAATATTAGGTTGGCAGTCGGGGGGAGAAATCTGTATTGTGATGAGTATAATATTCCCATATTAACTATAACCTTGAGAACAGTTAAGATAATGCCAGCTAGGGATTTGGAGAAACATGCCTTTTATTAATGTGGATATTTTAACTTTCCACATGCTTGCAATGAATAACTGAGACATTTGCCTACAGTAACAGATCCGCAATGTTCACAACATAGATGGAAATTATTGTGCTTTTTTCTTTACTTTTCTTTTCTTTGCACTGGTGACAGAAGCACTGAGGTGTTGCTGGGTTGAAAGGATTAGCTGGTAATATCAATGTTGCCCAGGAGACACCCAATTGGGGGTGGGGGTGGGGGGTCCTTTTGTGTCTCTGGCAGGAGTTGGAGTGAAGTGCAAGATCATTGGGCGCTATCTAACAAAATGAAATTCAATGGTGAAAAAAGGAAGGTTCTACATTTGGGCAAGAAAAACAAAATGCACAGGTACAGTATAGGTGGTACCTCGCTCAATAGTAGTAATTGTAAGAGGGATCTTGGAGTCCTAGTGGAAAATCACCTAAATATGAGCCAGCAATGTGCAGCAGCTGCCAAAAAAGCCAACACAGTTCTAGGCTGCATAAACAGAGGGATAGAATCAAGGTCACGTGAAAATACCACTTTATAATGCCTTGGTAAGGCCACACTTGGAACACTGCATCCTGTTTTGGTTCACCATGATGTAAACAAGATGTGGAGATCCTAAAAAGAGTGAAGAAAAGAGCAACAAAAATGATTAGGGGACTGGAGGCTAAAACATATGAAGAACGGTTGCAGGAACTGGGTATGTCTAGTTTAATGAAAAGAAGGACTAGGGGTGACATGATAGCAGTGTTCCAATCTCTCAGGGGCTGCCACAAAGAAGAAGGAGTCAAGGCTATTCTCCAAAGCACCTGAGGGTAGAACAAGAAGCAATGGATGGAAACTAATCAAGGAGAGAAGCAATTTTGAAGAAAATGTTGGATAACCATTTGTCTGAAATGGTGTAGGGTTTCCTGCCTGGGCAGGGGGTTGGACTAGAAGACCGCCAAGGTCCCTTCCAACTCTGTTATTATTATTATTATTATTCACTGGCAGAGAGTTGCAGGAGGCCATCACAGCTGAAAACGGAGCTCAGGAACCCATTTTCATTGGCAGAGTGGTCAGGGCCTCACAGGCGCCCCGGACATAGGTGATGCCATGCTGGTCATACCCACCACAGTCCCCCAAGGTCAAACACAGCCATGATGCGGTCCTCAATGAAATGGAGTTCAATACCCTGGTGTAGCACATACTAGATACATGAGGCCCCTGACAACTTATATCAGAATATTTGCATCCTTGTTCTCAGATTTTTTTTTTATACATTCCTTTCACGGTGAAAAAGATGTCATTTGACTATTTTTCTCATTAAAAAAAAAGGATTTTACATTGTTAAGTTGGGTAGGAATGGAAGTTGAGCATCATATACATATAGAGGCCATCGGTGGCCTAAGGCACAGACTGATGAACGTGGCTGACAGAATGCATGGCAATATGAGAAACTGTAATGAGCAATAAATGATTTATTTATCACCATAATGAGTCAAATGAAAGAAAACAGATTACACTGTTGACATGCCCATAGAGATGGAAACAAGTAAATGAAAAACACAGCAATTGGCCAACCGAATCCGAATATCCAGAGTATACTGTATGATTCCAAACATGTTTTTAAACACAGTTTCATCATTTATTTACAATTTTTCCAAGTGCAAGAAGGAGTCCCAATAGGAATCTGAATCTGAATTTATATTTCCTGGTGTTTTTTTTAGATCACCGGTGAAACTTCTTTTTTAAATATTGTCTTTAGAATGTCGTTTCCGGTCTCTAAAACAAAATTTCATGGGAAGATGGGGTAATAATGGGGCAGAGGAAATTCTAGAATGACTGGCAAAAAACATTGCTAGGGAATTGTTAAATTGAAATATATTAAGTGGTAGACAGTCTTCTTAACTTATTAATAAAGTTGAACTATCGGGGCAAGACTCATATGTTTCAAGATCCCAAATCTCTCTCTCTCTCTCTCTCTCTCTCCTTCCCTCCCTCCCTCCCTCCCGCCCTTTCTCTCTTTCTCTCTCCATTTCTAAATAATACAGTACATCATTTTTCACACAACATTCATTGCTTTTCAGACACACACAAATTGATGCCTCTTCAATTCTTCATCTTTTAAACTGCTGCTGTATTTTTTTTCCCCCCACGTAATCACAAACACATGAAGAAAATTGTGGGAAGTAGTGGTACATTGTGGGAAGTAGTGGTACAATCAATAGTTTACAATCTCCTTTTGCATGGAATAGGATTAAGGAATAGACATAGTGGAGGTTTTGCAAGAACAAGTCAATGGTTTTTGTTCTGTATTCTCAGAGATATGGGGTCAGCTGGTCTAAAAATATGGTCATGGGCCATCTAGTTCTGAGGGACCTGGATTTGGAAGTGATGGTGAGGCAGAAATACCCAAAATACAGTAAAACCCCACGTGCTAGAACTACTAAGGTTGTTCAGACCACATGTGTGTATATGTGTGTGCGTGTGTGTGTTTGTACACACACACACACACATATATACCATGTTTCCCTGAAAATAAGACCTCCCTAGATAATAAGTCCAATCGGGCTTCTGAGTGCATGCATTAAAATAAGCCCTCCCAAAAAATAAGCCCTCCTCCCAAAAATAAGCCCTCCCCGAAAATATTTAAGTGCATGAGCAGCCATTTCTTCTAGTTAGGGTTAGGGAGACAGAGCTGGCAATCAGGTAAGACAGCAAGAGGAACCCCATCTTGCTCCATGTGCTCCAAAATAATAAGACCTCCCCAAAATAATAATAATAATAATAATAATAATAATAATAATAATAATAATAATAATAATAATAATAATAATAATAATAATAATAATAATAATAATGCCAAGTGCTTATTTTGGGGTTCAAAAAATACTAGACAGGGTCTTGTTTTGGGGAAAACACGGTATATCTATATCTATATCTATATCTATATCTATATCTATATCTATATCTATATCTGTTTTCTGAGGTTTTCGCAGGTGTTTGTATATAGGTCTTTGGTTATTTGGGTTTTCTCCCGGGTAAAATTGGAGGTGTCTTGGAGATGTTTCGATGAAGTCTCATTCATCATCTTCAGGCTTCAGCTTCGTGCTTCTTCTTCATCATCTTCAGGCTTCATCTTCAGGCTTCATCTTCGTGCTTCTTGCTCCCAGAAGCACGAAGCTGAAGCCTGAAGATGATGAATGAGACTTCGTCGAAACGTCGCCAAGACACCTCCAATTTTACACAGGAGAAAACCCGAATAACCAAAGACCTACATATCTATATCTATATCTATATCTATATCTATATCTATATCTATACCTATACCTATACCTATACCTATACCTATATCTATATCTATATCTATATCTATCTATCTATCTATCTATCTATCTATCTATCTATCTATCTATCTATCTATCTATCTATTCTTCTGACTACTTATATATGAAAACAAAGGTGTTCTCTGATATAATTGAGCAGCTTCTTCAGCTATAAACAAATGTAAAATAAAAAGTATATAAATCATGTACTAGAGGTAAATGGTGAAACAGAACAGAACACGAAGACTTTCAGAGAGTCCCAGGGTGCCGTGAACGTAAGTTATATTACAACTCATTAAATTTAAGAGTACTAATTCAGAGTAGAAAGTAGAGGGACCCTGGGAATATGTAGGAAAACAGCTGTTCAGCTAATGCTGATAATGAGGGATTATTTTTTTTTAAGATGTACCTCTCTTCTACTTGGGGAAATATATGAATTTGGAAATATGTTTCCCATTTCTGCATCCAGTTTTTAAACTTTAGTTAGGTGTACCATTGGTCATTGTTGTTAGTTGCAAAGTCGTGTCCGACCCATCGTGAACCCATGGACAACGTTCCTCCAGGACTTCCTGTCTTCTACCACCATCTGGAGTCTACTTAATCTCACACCGACTCCATCCAGCCACCTTGTTCTCTGCCATCCCCTTCTTCTTTTGCCCTCAATCTTTCCCAGCATTAGGCTCTTCTCCAGTGAGTCCTTTCTTCTCATTGGGTGGCCAAAGTATTTGAGTTTCATATTCAGGATCTGGCCTTCTAAAGAGCAGTCAGGGTTGATCTCCTCTAGGACTGACTTGTTTGTTCGCCTTGTAGTCCAAGGGACTTGCAGGAGTCTTCTCCAGCACCAGAGTTCAAAGGCCTCAATTCTTTGACACTTAGCCTTTCTTATGGTCCAACTTTCACAGCCATACATTGCAACTGGGAAAACCATAGCCTTGACTATACACACTTTTGTTGGCAGGGTGATGTCTCCGCTTTTTAGTATGCTGTCTAGATTTCCCATAGCTTTCCTCTCCAGGAGCATGCATCTTTTAATTTCTTAGCTGCAGTCCCCATCTGCGGTGATCTTGGAGCCCAGGAAAATAAAATCTGTCCCTACTTCCATTTCTTCCCCATCTATTTGCCAGGAATTGAGAGGGCCGGATGCCATGATCTTAGTTTTCTTAATGTTGAGTTTCAAGCCAACTTTTGCACTCTCCTTCTTCACCTGCATTAAGAGGCGTACCATGCAAAATAGTCAATGTTACCCTCTGTTGGGAATGACTTGCTGCATTGGCATTGTGGGTGAGACAATATTGTCGAGTGCCAGATTTCTCATCTCACTTGGTTAAAAATATTTAATAGCTTTGTCCAATCAGTATCTAAAGTACTTTGTTCAAGCAGAAAAAAAAAATATTTGGGTGAGAGAGAAGTTCCCCGCATGAATCCAAAAACTCAGAAAACTAAACCTCTGGTCCCTGTGATTGACCCAGTCCTACAAAATAATGAAGGCAAAATATATGAGGAAAAAATAAAAATTAAACAAAGCTGTGCATATGAATGTTCTCCCAAGCATCAGGCTTTTCTTTAATAAGCTCACCTGGATATTCTTGGCATTTGTCCCAGTGTTGTGACCCAGGGCCAAGTAGGTAGTAATAAACTTAGTCCGTGGAAAAACAAACTTTATTCAAACAGCTGGGAATTACTTCATTCCCAGCGTCGTTCAATTTAAAGTACAACAAATGCCTCCCAACACAAACTCCCCAGTTATCTCACAAACCTTAGTCCAATTAGGCAAACTGCCAAAGGCCCTTCCTGGCGAACATTCAGAAGCCACAAAAACAAAGACGTATATGAAGCAGAAGACCAAGCAGAAGACGCAGCTACAATGTTGTTTTCTGCAAAGCTGAAATGCCGGTGCTGGTCTGTTTTAAGCCTTATGGGAGGGGCCAATCATCTCTTGGTCCTATTCCCAAGTCGTCCTCATTGCTTGAGCTGCTCTTGTCTTTTGGGAGCTCTTCTCATGCATGCATTAGGAACAGGCTCCTCCTTTTCTTCTGCCTTACTACCATCAGGCTCTGGAGGCTCTGGAGTCCGCACCTCACTTCCCAATGGCCCTGGCCTCACCTCAGCCTCATCGCTGTCCGACTCTGTTGTCAGCTCCGTAGACTGCTGACGGACCACAACACCCAGGGACAAACTTACAGTCACCACTAAGCAAGAGGACCTGGATGAGTCCCTGTTAAGGATTTTTTTTTAGAAGTGGTTTGCCATTGTCTTCTTTCTAGGGCTGACAGAAAGTGACTGGCTCAATGCCACCCAGCAAGTTTCATGACCAAGGTGGGACTAGAACTCACCATCTTCCATTTCTAGCCTGATGCCTTAACCACTACATCAGTTTGACTTTCAGATACATGTACATGCAAATGTTAACAAACAATTCTTCTTCTTGTGCCATATCCGTCATCGGACTTTGGCAATTATGTTGACAATCCTATTTTTATCAACAGCCACACGAAAAAGGGCTGTTGAGTTTTGTTCAAACCAGTCCTTGTCGTGTCCCACTCCTCCGCTGATGGCCGGGTCAGGGAAATCCGAATCAGGTGTGCCTCTGCAGCTCTGCCAAAGTCCTAGCAAAGTCCTCAAGGCAGGCAGGAGACCAGAAAGTGACTTCAGCAAGATATGTTTAGACTTTGCCTGACTCAGAGAATGCCAGAAAGAAGGTCCTTTATATAGGCCATGGGGTGTGGCTCCATGACTCAGCACTTATCCAGGCCTGCCCCTCCCTTCCTTCTGTTGCCTCCGTCTATCAAGTCTTCTGACGCGAGGGTCACTCCAGTCTGCAGCTGTTGTCAATTGACCTCCCTCAGGCTCACATGCTGTGGAGGAGGGGGAGGGGTCTAGTTGCTCCATTTGCCTGGGCATGGAGCCAGAGCTGGGGGCTGGAGATACTTCCTCCTCTTCAGCCTGTCTGGGCATGGAGCCAGGCTGGGGCCGGGAGGCATTCTAGGACATTCCTCCGTGTTCGGAAGCAGATAAGAAGGCCCCGGCTGTGGTGAGATTAAACGAGACACAACAGTCCTTTAGATGTTGAAGCCATGATGTTCTTCTTCTTCCTGGACCTCGTTTGCCTTCAATCTTTCCTTGGAGGATTAAGTGAAGGATGGCGTATTTTTTTCGGGTGTCACATTACAGGTCCAAAATTCACTTTTTTATGGTTCTGATGATTTCCCTTGGCTTTCCCAGGTGGCTTATCACCTCCTCATTTCTGATTTTGTCAACCCAACTTATACATACCAGCCAAACCTGTAAATCCACATTTCAAATGCTTCTAGTCTCAAGTGGCTTTTCTGTCAGAGACCAACCCGCCACTCCGTATAGCAGGATAGAAAAGATATAATATCTGACAAGCAGTGGTGGGATTCAAAAAATTTTCTACTGGTTCTGTGGACATGGCTTGGTGGGCGTGGCATGGCTTGGTGGGTGTGGCTTGGTGGGCATGGCAGGGGAAGGTTACTGCAAAATCGCGATTTCTTCCCAATCAGCTGGAACTGGGGAGGCAGAGAATAGATGGGGGCGGGGCGAGTCAAAGCTGGTATTTACCGGTTCTCCAAACTACACAAAATTTCCACTACCGGTTCTCCAGAACTGGTCAGAATCTGCTGAAACCCATCTGCTGACAAACCTGATTTAACAAACAATACCAAACAACGATCATTTGCTGCAAAATTGGAATACCTTTCTCTTTCCAAGAGAAGTTTAAATTATTCTTTTCAACTGAAGGCTGTGCCCCACAAATCCACAATTCCTGATATCTTGCTAAATTCCCAATGTAAGAGTATAACCCACCCCCCAAAAAAGTAAATGCGTATTTAACAATCAGCAACTATTCCAGATTTAGCCTGCATTCAATTCCATATCCTTTCAGTTGCCAATAAATACAACTTGTTTCAACTTACCAGAATTGCACTGACAATTTTAGACAAGCTTGAATTACAATGGAAATCAAGAAGAAATCCTAATGTTAATTGTACTAAAAGAAAAATCCGGGTTTTTTGGAAGACAATTGAATATATCCAATCAGGAATTAAAAACTTTGCGCTGATCAAGGTGAAGAGTTCAGATATTTGAGCAAATATCTTGGACAATTCATTTCAGACGACGCCGAAGAACTAACCCCAAAGACAATAGTGTTAATTTTAAATTCTGTTACATAAGACAGCAAGAATAGCTAAATTGCCCATTAAAGCTGAATCATCATAAAGAGCTATCAATGGCTTATGGGGCAAAATAAATAAATAGATAAATAGCGGGTTAATGGCAGTTCATCTCCTACAATCTAAAGGGTATTATTTGGTATAAATATAATGAAAAGGAAAGTGGGGGCGGGATTTTTCAGCAGCGCACATTTTTTATCCACTGGAAGCAAACTTAGAATATGAATCAATGAGATTAATTCTAGTTTAACATCCAATATCTCTCCGCACACATCCTTTCTCAGCCTTCCCTCTTTGAGCTATTGTTGCCAAATCAAGATTGTATGTTAATTTGAGAGTTTTCTGCCTTTTGTGCTTCAGCTTCTTTTCATGGGAGACAGTTCTCCGAAAATTATTTGTATTCCAATATGCCGAGTGTGAACCCAGATTCTTCACTCTCCTTCTAATTAGATAAACCTTTTACCTGTAGGGACAGCAAAGCAATTCAGAGTAATTCTTCCTTCTGATCAGAAACTGATTATCTCAAGATGAGTCTATTTTCTGGAGTGTCCATGGGAACTGCAATTACACAAGCACAGATTTTGTGACACAGGCATAGAGAGGGGAATCAAAGGAATAGGTAATATTATATATTTAAGGCTTTAAAAAGTAGAGGAAAATCAATTTAATAGGCAAAAGTTTAGGCTTTGCAGAGTTCTTTTATCCCCTTACGTAAAGGTGAATTATTAAAGTACTGTTTGTTCTTGTTCATATTAATTTTGGGGAAAGAACTTATAGCAATATCCAGGTATTTATTGGAAGACTTTAAATTATGGAAATTGTTTCAACTGCAAGCTATCCTCTTTCGCACACACTGCCTAGCAAGTTCTGAACTTATATGCAATGAAACCTTAACTTTCCAGACTGTCAACATAACGAACGTTGTAGATAATGAATCAAATTTCATTGCAAGTTACATCAGTGGAGTTCTTTTTGACTTGATAATGACTTTTCTGCAGTAGTGAAATTCATTTTTTTTTTACTACTGGTTCTTCTGGGCGTGGCTTGTGGGTGGTGGCAGGGGAAGGATCCTGAAAAATCTGCATTCCCTTTCCACTCCTGGGGCCAGCCAGAGGTGGTATTTGCTGGTTCTCTGAACTACTCAAAATTTTTGCTACCGGTTCTCCAGAACCTGTCAGAACCTGCTGAAGTTCACCCCTGCTTTTGTGTCAGTAGCATGTTATTGACACAGGGTTGTTTTTTTCCCCTTGTGCCATCACTCCGCTGAAACCCAGCTCACAAAATAAAGTTATCACTAAGGGGTTGTTTGTTTGTTTTTTACCTAATGTGCATGTATATTAATGTATGTATGCATGAAAAGAAGGACTAAGGGTGACATGATAGCAGTCTTCCAGTATTTGAGAGACTGCCACAAAGAAGAGTGGGGGGTGACAACCTGTTCTCTAAAGCAGGGGTCTCCAACCTTGGTCCCTTTAAGACTTGTGGACTTCAACTCCCAGAGTCCCTCAGCCAGCAAAGCTGGCTGAGGAACTCTAGGAATTGAAGTCCACAAGTCTTAAAGGGACCAAGGTTGGAGACTCCTGCTCTAAAACACCTGGGGGTAGCATAAGAAGCATTGGAATGAAACTAACCAAGGAGAGAAGCAACCTAGAACTAAGGAGATATTTCCTAACAATAAGAATTAACCAGTGGAATGACTTTCCTCCAGAAATTGTGGATGCTCCAACACTGGAAGTTTTTAAGAAGAGATTGGACAACAATTTGTCTGAAATTGTATATGGATGTCAAATTCACTGCGTCATGTTGCCATCACATGATGTTTGGTGATGTTTTTCCCCATTTGTAATGCTGTGGTGGGCAGGGCCTGTGTGTGACCCATCCAGCCTGTGGGCCACCAGTTTGACACCCCCTGGTATAGGATCTCCTGCTTGAGCAGTGGGTTGGACTAGAAGACCTCCAAGATCCCATCCAACGTTATTATTCTATTTATCCATAGTGTATGGCTACAATATTATTATTTATCCCCTATATTATTTTTATTTCCCCTCTTTTATTTATTTTATTTATTTATTTATTTTGTCACAACATTATATATAAGCATCACATAAAAAGATATACATATAGACATGTATATGAGGTAATATAAGGAAGTATAAGCATATATATATATATATATATATATATATATATATATATATATATATATATATATATATATATATATATATATATATATATATATATATATATATATATATATATATATATATTTGTTTTCTGAGGTTTTCACGGGTGTTTGTATATAGGTCTTTGGTTGTTCGGGTTTTCTCCCGTAAAATTGGAAGTGTCTTGGCGACGTTTCGTGAAGTCTCATTCGTCATCTTCAGGCTTCAGCCTGCTTCTGGGAGCAATGTGTGATTGCAGCTGTTTCTTCCTTTAACTGCTAGTGGGGTTTGAACTGATTGGGTGGGAGCTTGGCTGTGCTCTGATTGGATGTGGGTTTTTGTGGATGTGGGGGGATGTGGGAAATCCACCATCTGACCAGGACCTATGAAAACTAGAAGTCCAAAGAGCTTCCATTTTATGTGACCTTGCATTCCTCTGAAACTGCCGAGATCAAAATTTAATCCCCAAATGCTTCCAATTGAAATTCCACTCCAACTCTGCAGCCGCCAAACGCATCCTAAAAAGAACAGAATTGGCCTAATCAGAAATGAACTTCACACAAAAGATTCCTCCTAGATCAAATCAACAAAGATCTCCTCACACTTCACCTCAAACTCAGCAACAAGATCCACCCTGCACTTTGGGACAAATCCAAACAACTTGCCGTCTGGAGGCGAAACACAGACCACCCTCAAGACGGACACACACACCAACAAACTCCGAAGACTACAAGAGCATGAAACAAACCCCTCCACCCTCACAGCCACATGAAACAAACAGTGCATAACATCTCAGATAGGATCCTCACCAAAGCTGAAACCGATGTCCTTTCCAAAGTTCAACTTTGCAGTCACTCCCAAATACATCCCCACTGAGACCATTATATGCGGAGTTGAAACCAGCCTGACCAAAATCAACCCCGATGGCGCTAACAAAATCAGACTCGAAATCACCAACATCCTCTGCAGCAGCAAGCCACCCAAAAGCAACTTACCCAAGAGGAACAGACAGCCCTACTTAACCTGAAAAAAGACACCAGCATAATAATCCTACCAGCAGACAAGGGCAACGCCACGGTGGTTATGAACACATCTGACTACCAAACCAAATTAACCAACCTACTCCAAGACCCTGCATACAAGCCCCTAAAACAGACCCCACCACCTACCTAGAAAAACCACTAGATCCAAAATAAAAGCCTCCCCATCAGCGAAGAAATCCAACAAAGAATCATTCCCAGAGAAATCATCCAGATGCCCTAAGCTCTGGCCTCCCAAGATACACAAAGAAGGAACCCCACTCAGACCCATAGTCAGCTCCATAGGCTCACCTCTACAAAACCTAGCCAAATTTCTCGCCAAACAACTACAGCCCTATGCAGAATCCATCGCCTCACACGTAAAAACTCATTCCAGTTCATAGAGATCATAAAGAAACAAAACTTACAGCCCAGCGACCTACTCGTGAGCTTTGATGTCATATCCTCTTCACCCAAGTGCCAATCAAAGAAGCCTTGACAGCTATCCAAAACAAATATAACCCCCAAGCACATCCTAGATCTGACCAACCACTGCCTATCCAACACATACTTCATCTATAACGGACAAAAATACAAACAAATAGAAGGCGCACCCATGGGATCACCCTCTCACCTGTCATTGCCAACCTCTACATGGAACACTTTGAAACCCAAGCACTAGAAAAATCTGATCACAAACCCAAACTCTGGCTCAGATCGTGACGACACCTTCATAATCTGGCCACAGGAAAGAAAAACTTGAAAACTTCCTCACACACCTCAATAGCCTACACCCCAAAATACAGTTCACCATGAAACAGAAGTTAACAACCAACTTCCCTTCCTAGATGTCTTAGTCTACAGAAACCCAATGGCTCCCTAGGACACACCATCTACCAGAAGAAAACACACACAAACCGCTATCTGCATGCACTCTCACACCACCACCCAGCACAGATCAACTCCGTAGCCAAGACACTCATCTCTAGAACAAAATGCTTAGCTGATGAACAACACCTAAAACCGAACTACACACTCTCACAAACGTACTAACATCCAATGGATTCCAGAGAAATAAGATTACCAAACTAATCCAAAAGAACCCCCACTAAAACCCAAGACAGAGAACAAGAAAATGGCACAGCCCTCCTCCCATATATAAAAGGCACCACAGACAGAATCAGCAAGATCCTCCACAAACATAACATCAAGACAGCATTCTGCACAAACCAAAAATATCCACCATCCTAAGAAACCCCAAAGACAAAATTGAGTTAGAAAATCAAGGAGTATATGAAATCCCATGCACCGCCTGCCCCACCACATACATTGGACAAACCAACAGAAGAATAAGTGCGCATTGAAGAACACAAGAACTCATTCAAAAAGAGGAACCAACTTCTTCCCTGGTCCAACACTTTAAAGTCACAGGACACGATATTGACTTTAAAAGACCAGAACTATCGCCAAAACTGAACACTTTAACAACAGAATAATCAGAGAAGCCATGAGATAAACGCCCACACAGCATGAACAAACGAGATGATACCTCCGCCTACCAGCCATTTGAAACCTGCCCTTATTGACAAACGTGTCCCTAACACGAGGAATGACACCAGACCCACACTCACGAGGTCCACACAGGATGTCACCACCACACATCCACCCAGAAAGCAGACCCAAACCCACACTGATCAGGAAGCACGACCAAGGACCAGAAGCCAGACCGCAGCTGCAACATTAGCCATTTCAAACCCTCCAATCCATACATGCAGCAGACTGACACCCACTATGAAGATGTAGCGACCACGAACACGAAGCCAAACAGCAGCAGTGCAGCTCACCAGCTCAAATCCCCTGCAACTCAGACTAACTGAGCACAACCAAGCCCCACCAAACAGGACACACCCCAGCCAATCAGAGCACAAAACCCCATCCAATCAGAGCACAGCCAAGCTCCCACCCAATCAGTTCAAACCCCCACTAGCAGTTAAAAGGAAGAAACAGCTGCAATCACACATTGCTCCCAGAAGCACGGGTTGAAGCCTGAAGATGACGAATGAGACTTCGTCGAAACGCCGCCAAGACACTTCCAATTTTACGGGAGAAAACCCGAATAACCAAAGACCTATATATATATATATATATATATATATATATATATATATATATATATATATATATATATATATATATATATATAATATACATATTTATAATAAACACACATAAAAAAAAAAAAAAAAAAAAAAAATATATATATATATATATATATATATATATATATATGGCTTTATTATTGGGTTTTCTCAGAAATAATTCTTGGATTTACAAAGTCTCATTCGCCATTTTCAAGCTTCAGCTTCGTGCTTTTGGGAGCAATGTGTGATTGCAGGTGTTTCTTCCTTTTTAACTGCTAGCAGTTAAAAAGGAAGAAACAGCTGCAATAATTTAGCTTTCCTTAAGTACATTGGCTACAGAGCTCAGCCAATCAGGATGCATGATGATGCAACAAAGTTTTTAAAACTGCATAATACTTTTAGTTACAAACACACAATGTTGGTTTATATATTTCCTGACCAACCAGTTGGGCAATAACGATTTCCTAATAATATTGATCATAAATAACTTTACAAACCCATCCATTCACAATGCCCTTATTCTTTTGTCAGTTACTCTAGAACACTGAGAGAATTTCTATGATGCCATTCCCCCATTTTGATTACCAGCATACGTAGAAAGAAGAATAGTTTTCTTGTAACTATAGGACAGGGGACATGATGGCTCAGAGGCTAGGACGTTGAGCTTGTCGATCGAAAGGTCGGCAGCTCGGCGGTTTGAATCCCTAGTGCTGCCGTGTAACGGGGTGAGCTCCCGTTGCTCGTCCCAGCTCCTGCCAACCTAGCAGTTTCAAAAGCACATAAAAATGCAAGTAGAAAAAATAGGGATCACCTTTGGTGGGAAGGTAACAGCGTTCCGTGCGCCTTTGGTGTTGAGTCATGCCGGCCACATGACCACGGAGACGTCTTCGGACAGTGCTGGCTCTTCGGCTTTGAAACAGATATGAGCACTGTAATGTATCTTTAAGAGTTTTGGAGGGAAATTAGAGCGGGAAATAGCACGTTGCTGATCGCCCGCTGCCTCCAACTGAACTGTATATAAAGAGGGGTTTTTCTGTTGTTCGCTGCTGGGTTCACTATAAACTAAAGAGCTGTTGTCACTCATCTGGTCTCCTGCCTCGTTATTGCCCGAATCTAACACTGGCGACGAGGGTGGGATCTCGAGGCAAAGGCGCCAGGAAGAGCTGAGCTAACCAGGAATCTGAACCCAGCAAAATAGGCGGATAGCGATGTCCAGCTATACACAGCGCCATTCGACCCAGCAAGAAAAATGGGGTCATACATGGCTCGTTTCAGTGTTTCCTCGAAGCAAAGCGAACTCCAGGGGGTCTCCGACAACAGGAAGAGCGTACTTCCTAAGCCACTGCGGTTGGAAGTTTTCGACACGCAGAGTGGCTAGACCAACGCGGTACAGTACCGTGGCAAACCTACAGACCGCTTCGGGCTCACTGCACAGCGCCTCAAAATTTGTTCAAAGGTTCAAATTGCTGCAGCGGATGCAACGAGGCGAATCGATTCGCGTGTACATGGCAGCGCTGAGAAGGCCGCCAACCATTGCGAATCTCGAGACTTGGAAGGCGCATTACCGACCAACTCATTTGCGGGGTCAGAGACATCCGATTGCACGGCGGCTGCTGTCCAGAAGCAACCTAACACTGGCAGTCGCCTTGGATGAAGCCAGGGCTCATAAGATGTCACCCAAGCGGCAGAAACCCTGCAAGCGCCGATCGCGCGGGGACTGGGCGAAAACAACCTCGGTCCACAATGAGGAAGTCAGGCTGAGGAGGAAGGCGAGGAAGAGGAAGAAGTCTTCCACACGGGAGGCCAGAGAAAGAAGACCGGGCGAATCAGGTTGCGGGGACAACACAAGCGACAAGACTGCAAGTTTAAGGATGCGACTTGTCGGCGGTGCGAAAGGAAGGGCACATAAGCGCAGGCCTGTCAGCGCCCCAACCTTCCGCCAATTCAAACCGACCAATCAGCGCGGGGAGCGAAGAGGCCCGTGATTGGTCGATTCAAAAAGCGTGAAACTTAATCAGACTGCCGTGAGAGTAGGCCAAGCAGCCCGCCTTGAAAAAGATTTTACTAAAGCGCACATTGAAGGTGCCGTGCGAATGGAAGTGGACACGGTTCATCGATCCGATCATGTCCTGGGACACTCTCGTGAAAGCGTTTGCCAGCCATCAGCGCAAGCTGCAACCACAGAAACTAAGGTACAAGATTACCAAAATCGCATCCCGTCCGAGGGTAATGTCCGTCAAGTCAAGTATGGACAGCACAACAAGACCCTGCCCATCACATCGTGGTCGGAACCTTGCCGAGCTTGTTGGGACTGGACTGGTTCGGGCATTGGGCATGGAGTGACCGGAGTCTTCGAAGCGACGTCGACCTAAAACGAACTAATGAAGGAGTTCGGGGGCGTCTTCAAGACTGTTTGGGCAAATGCGAGGACCCCGATCTCCTTTAACCTTGACCCAGGTTGCTATCCGGTTAAAGGCTAGGAGGGTTCCGTTAAGCCTAAAGCCCAAAATTGACCGGGAGCTGGACAAACTAGTAAGCCAGGGAATACTAGTGCCAGTTGACCATGCAAAGTGGAGACACCATAGTCACCCAATCAAACCGACGGGTCGGTCCGGTTTGTGCTGACTACAAGGCAACGCTTAACAAAGCATTGCAGAAGAGTGCTACCCGTCCCAGTAGTACAACACTTACTGCACTCTTTGGGGCAAGGCCAGGTTTTCGCCAAAGCTAGATTTGGCCCAAGCCTATCAACAGTTACCCGTAGATAGCAACACGGCGAGCACAATGTGACTCACAGGGGTGCTTTTAAATGCACCGGTTACAGTTTGGGGTTAGTGTGGCTCCAGGGTTATTTCAGAACCTAATGGAGCCTATTGCAGGGACTCCCGGGTGGTACCATTTTGATGACGTATTGGTATCCGCTGACAATCTAGAGGAATTAGGGTAAGGCTGAGAAAAGTTTTGGGCATTTTCCGGTCCGCCGGTCTCAAAGTCAAACTGAATAAATGCCAGATCGGGGTAGGATCCGTGAATTCCTGGGCTACCGGATAGACAAGGAAGGAATCCACCCCACTGAGAGCAAGGTTAGGGCAATCAGGAAGGCCCCAGCTCCCAAAACAAAACGGAGTTACAGGCATTCTTAGGTCTGGTCAACTTTTACGCGGTATTTTTAAAAATAAGGCACCATATAACCGCTACACAAATTACTAACAAGACAGCTGTGTGGTCTTGGGGAAAGGCGGAAGCTAGGGCATTCAAGCAGTAAAAACCTTCTGTCTAGCGATAGCCTACTGATTCAATACAATGGCACGCTGCCATTGGTGTTAGTTTGATGCATCTCCCTACGGGGTGGGGGCTGTGCTCAGCCACAGGTTGCCAAATGGCACAGAAGCCCCTATAGCATTTTACTCCCGAACAATGTCAGGCTGAAAGAAACTATAGTCAGCTAGATAGGAAGCCTTGGCCATAGTTTCGGGTAAAGAAGTTCCATGAATATGTATTTGGCCGTGATTAAATCGTCACAGACCATAGACCCTACTAGGTCTGTTGGCAGGCGACGCCCAACGCCCGTGGCTTTCGCCTAGACTGACCCGATGGACTATCTTTCTGGCTGCGTATTCCTACAAATTGTTGCATCGGCCAGGAAAGAGTTAGGGCATGCAGGCGCTTTGAGCAGATGCCCACTACCAGAGACTATCGAAGACCCCTCCGGGCACCGTCCTGCTAATTGACTCTTTGGACTGGGTCCAGTCACTTCAAGGAGGTGGCTCGGGCTTCTTACAAGGACATTACAATAAGAACTGTAATTGGTTGGGTGCAAGAGGATGGCCCGCTGCGCGGCGAGTTTAAGGAATATGTAAAAAGCGGGGTTGTCTCGGCTCAAGGAGGGTGTCTGCTCTGGGGGATAGAGTGGTGATCCCGGAGAAATTGCGGAAAAGTTTGGAACTCCTGCGAGGGCCACCCTGGGATCGTGAGAATGAAGGGTTTAGCAAGGAGCTATGTGTGGTGGCCTTGATGGACACGGAGATTAGTGACAGGGTAGGAAAATGCCAAGCCTGCCAGGAGTCAGACCACTACCACCAACGGCCCCAACTCGAGAGTGGGAGAGACCCCAGGGCCCATGGTCTAGGATCCACATCGATTTTGCGGCCCCTTCCATGGGCAAACATTCCTAGTGGTCGATGCCTATTCCAAATGGCTGGAAATCATTCTTATGAGATCCATGACAGCCGAGGCCGTAATCCCAGTCCTCGGCACCTATTTGTAACCCACGGGTTACCGACACTAGTTTCCGACAACGGCCCGCAATTCACAGCGACCCTGTTTGAGGTACTTGGCAGAGGGCATCGGCATGTCCTCTCGGCGCGTTCCACCCTCGACGAACGGCCTTGCAGAACGTTCGGGAGTAAAGAAGCATTGTCAGAATCAGGCCAGGCGATTGGCAATTAAAATTGACACCTTCCTAGCAGTGCAACACAGAACCCCTGTGTAGCAACTGGCGCAGCCCAGCAGAGCTACTGATGGGCAGGAAGCTTAGGTGCCCATTAGACCGGTTAAACCCAAACTACACCCCAGACGGGTACAAAGGGACAAACGTAAAACAAGAGAAATGACAGTGGAAGTCCAGTATGGGCACACAATTACGGAGAAGGCCCAAATTGGGTAAAGGGACAATCATTGAAACAACGGACCCAAATCATATCGTAGAGATAGAGGATGGCGGGTTTGGGCGCCACATAGACCAATTAAGAAAAGAACAACAAAAGTCCAGAGACAGGCCCTGACTATCCAATGTTTGAATCCACAGCTGACTCAAACCCGGGGCAAGCGCGGGACTTATCTGAGTTCGATGAGGTCCAGCGACACCAACGGTCCCTCCTGAAGAGCAGGGACGATTCTGCAATAATCCAGGGCGGATGGCCTAGAGGAGGCTGAGAGGAACAAACAGTCCCTCCCGGCCAGCTCGACTCACTCCAGAATGGTGCATGAGTCCGAAAGAGTTAGGAGGCGCCCAGTCTACTTGCGTGACTACGAGAAATAAGATGTTAATTTATAAATAGGGGTAAAATGTTTTCTGGGAGGAAGGAGTGTAATGTATCTTTAAGAGTTTTGGAGGGAAATTAGGCGGAAATATGCGTTGCTGATTGGCCGCTGCCTCCAACTGAACTGTATATAAAGAGGGGTTTTTCTGTTGTTCGCTGCTGGGTTCACTATAAACTAAAGAGCTGTTGTCACTCATCTGGTCTCCTGCCTCGTTATTGCCCGAATCTAACAAGCACCGCCCCCTAGAGTCGGCAATGACTAGCACATATGTGCAAGGGGAACCTTTACCTTTACCTTTTTAACTATAGGAGAAAAAAAAAATCATGCCTGACTATAACAATATGGTTTTGACAAAGTGAAAGGACTGTGATTGGGTAGATGGATTTATTTTAAACTGAGCCAGAGGTTTCACTGAAACTTATTACAACTTTTGTTTTCCCCTTTTGCCTTAAAAGGGAAAAAAAAGTAAGCCAAAAAAAATATTCCCCAATCTGTTCTCTCTCATGATTTCACATGCCTCTCAAGCAGAAAAGAAATGTTAGCCGTTTACAGTGATGTGATCTTGAAAAATTGTGGGGAAAATAATGGATGACGGGGTGTCAGAGAAAACCAAGTGAAAAAATAACTTAGCTGGAGTGGGGTGGCAATTGAATCTTAAGAAGGCAACAACAACAACAAAAAGGAGACTGGTTTGGAATGGAAAGCTTCAGGAACAATTATTACAAATATGCCATGTGTGTGAGAGAGAGAACTGAACCCACAGCTATCAATTACAGAACATCATTTTTTAAAAAAATATATATCAAACTATCCAAACACAAATTATCACTGTCATTATCAAATACAGCTTCTTCAAATACAAATCAGTTCTTAATAGAATAGAGTAGAATAGAATAGAATAGAATAGAATAGAATAGAATAGAATAGAATAGAATAGAATAGAATAGAATTTTTTTATTGGCCAAGTGTGATTGGACATACAAGGAATTTGTCTTGGTGCATATGCTCTCAGTGTACATAAAAGAAAAGATACCTTCATCAAGGTGCAACATTTACAACACAAATGATGGTCAATATATCAATATAAATCATAAGGATTGCCAGCAACAAAGTTACAGTCATACAGTCATAAGTGGAAAGAGATTGGTGATGGGAACAATGAGAAGATTAATAGTAGTGCAGATTTAGTGAATAGTTTGACAGTGTTGAGGGAATTATTTGTTTAGCAGAGTCATGGCCTTCGGGAAAAAACTGTTCTTATGTCTAGTTGTTCTGGTGTGCAATGCTCTATAGCGTCATTTTGAGGGTAGGAGTTGAAACAGTTTATGTCCTGGATGTGAGGGTGAGGTTCTTGAGACCTACTGTACTTTTCAGAGTATAAGATGCACTCCCACCCCCAACAGTGGGTGAAAATTGTGGTGTCAATGTTGCTGAAGCCCGCCCACCCGCCAGCCCCTGCCCTTTGGCCATTTTTGGTCTCCACGCATCATGTTTTTGGCCTCCGCGCGTCACTTTTTTGTTGTTGTTGTTTAAAACCTGATGCACGGAGGCGACAATCAGCGGCAATGTGCTGTGGTGATCCTGGCAGCTTGGAATGGGTCTAAAAAAGAGCATGCAGAGGCCAAAAACGCAACACGCGGAGGTAGCGATGGGATTTCGGCAGCATGGAACAGTGGATTGGTAGTATTTCAGGAGGCCGATCCAACTGCCAATCAGCTGCTTGCGCTGAATCAGGCTGTGATAATGTACTGAAACTGACCAGTCTGTTTGCTGTTTGCTGCAAGGATGCTAGCCAGATGAAATACCGATGGATGCTGGTAGGCAGAGGCAGATTTTTTTTTCTTGTTTTCCTCCCCAAAAACTGATGTGCATCTTATACTCTGGAGCGTCTTATACTCCGAAAAATATGATCATTTTCCTTTTGTTCCAGGAAATGATAACATTATTATTAGAATTTTATTAACCACTACACAGAAATCAAGAGCCAAGAACAACGATAAGAATATGCTAAGAAGAATAAGGCAGATGAGCTAAGAACCAGATATACTGAATAAATTAGGCTACCCTGTAAAAGTGATGTATTTATGTGATTACTGCCTGCTTTTATTTTATCACTATATCTTCTTTTATCTACTTCACCCTGGAATCAGATTGTGTATTTTATTTTTATTTTTGCTTTATTGATATGGTCAGAAGACTAATCAATTAATAAACTATTACTAATAAAAATATCTATGGAGATTCTCAGTCATTCAGGTCATGGTTGTCCCAAAGGTGCTTTTTTCAAGAGGCAACTGGATTCTCTGGTTTTTCTTTGAAGATGTTTCGCTTCTTATCCAAGAAGTGTTGTGCCTCGCTCGCCCCCCTCTCCGCAGCCGGGCCCCTCTCGTCTCCTGCCGGACGCTGATAGTGCAGAAGAATGTCCTGGCATGCCTCCAGCCCCCAGTCCTGGCACCATGTCCGGACAGACCGAGCAAGACGAATGGCCTGACTGATTGCTCGGTCTGTCCGGACATGGTGCCAGGACTCCAGCCCCCAGTCCTGGCACCATGCCTGGAAAAACAGAGCAGCTGGGCCCCTCTCCCAGATCATGTGAGCCTGATGAGTGTGAAGCCAGTCACGAGCTGGAATTACCGGCAGCTGGAGGCTGGAGGGACCCACGCTTCCGGAGAGTGGAGAGGCGACGTCAGCAAAAGGAAGGGAGGGGCAGGCCTGGATAAGTGCTGAGTCATGGAGCCACACCCCACGGCCTATATAAAGGATCTGCTTTCTGGCATTCTTTGAGTCAGGCAAAGTCTAAATTGGATTGCTGAAGTCATATCCTGGTCTCCTGCCTGCCCTGAGAACTCTGACAGAACTTTGGCAAAGCTGCAGAGGCACGCTTGATACGGATTTCCCCGACCCGGCCGTCAGAGGAGGAGTGGGACACGACAATAAGCTTCTTCAGCTCTGAAAAAGCTTCTTGGGTGAGAAACGAAACATCTTCAAAGAAAAACCAGAAAGCCCCATTGTCTCTTGAAAAAGCACCTTTGGGATACTAATAAGAATGTTTTATCTCTGTGAGACTTGGTAGTAAAGTGATAGGTAGAATTGCACCCACTGATTAATTGTTCTCACTGTCAGGAATTTTCTCCTTAGTTCTAAGTTGCTTCTTTCTTTGATTTGTTTCCACCCATTGCTTCTTGTTCTACCCTCAGGTGCTTTGGAGAATAGCTTGACTCCCTCTTCTTTGTGGCAGCCCCTGAGATATTGGAACACTGCTATCATGTCTCCCCTAGTCCTTCTTCTCATTAAACTAGGCATACCGAGTTCCTGCAACCGTTCTTCATATGTTTTAGCCTCCAGTCCCCTCATCTTTGTTGCTCTTCTCTGCACTCTTTCCAGAGTTTCAACATCTGTTATATATTGTGGCAACCAAACTGGATGCAAAATACCAAGTATGGTCTTACCAAGGCATTATAAAGTGGTACTAATACTTCATGTGATCTTGATTCTATCCCTCTGTTTATGCAGCCTGGGACTGTGTTGGCTGTAACGAACAATAGCAAATGTGGTGTAAAGGCTGATGCCATTGGCCAATTGATCAGTGGCGGCAACAAAAATGTCAACAAATTGACTATAAGCAGCATCGTGAATGAGTTGCCAGAGTTATTCATTGGCTGCTTGGCCATTTGATATGAATGTAGTAAAAAGTCCTGAGACCATCAAGTTGGGAAGATGTTGGAAAATGAGCAGGTTATGGTTTTGTGGGATTTTAAGATCCAAATAGATAGGCATCGTGTTCATAAGATGCCTGATATAACAGTTATTGAAGTCTGGTTCTTTGATGCTAGGATTAAGGAAATATCGGGACTTGAAGATAGAAATTAAATGCTTATGGGAAAAGAAACCCATTGCTATACGAATTTGGATTGGAGTCCTTAGCAGAATACCTAAAGGACTTCCCCAACGAGCACACAATATATTCAAACTTAAAGTGAACCGCTCCAATCTCGATTGTAGAAAATATGACTTCAGGAACAGAGTTGTTAATGCCTGGAATGCTCTACCTGACTCTGTGGTCTCATCCCAAAATCCCCAAAACTTTTATCAAAAACTATCTACTATTGACCTCACCCCATTCCTAAGAGGTCTGTAAGGGGCGTGCATAAGAGCACCAGCGTGCCTACCGTTCCTGTCCTAATGTTCCCTTTAGTTGTATTCATTTTGTGTATTCAGTCCATGCTTATACTTATATATATTATCTAATATGTACTTGACAAAATAAACAAACAAATAAATAAATAAATAAAATAAACATCTAGAAATATTGAATTTATTAGACCTGAATATTTTATTTATTTATTTATTTATTATTTATTTATTTTGTCACATAATATATATAAGCATAAGCATGAATTAACTATACAATATATAAGCATATATATGAGTATGAGTATGTAATAACTATATTAATTGGATATAATGAAAGGAAACAATAGGACAGGAATGGTAGGCACGCTTGTGCTCTTATGCATGCCCCTTACAGACCTCTTAGGAATGGGGTGAGGTCAATAGTAGACAGTTTTTGGTTAAAGCTTTGGGGATTTTGGGAAGAGACCACAGAGTCAGGTAGTGTATTCCAAGTATTAACAACTCTGTTACTGAAGTCATATTTTCTGTAATCAAGATTGGAGCGGTTCACATTAAGCTTAAATCTATTGTGTGCTCGAGTATTGTTGCAATTCAAGCTGAAGTAGTCTTCGACAGGAAAGACATTGTAATAGATGATTCTATGAGTTAAACTCAGGACATGTCGTAGGCAGCGTAGCTCTAAATTTTCTAAACCTAGGATTTCAAGTCTGGTGGCATAAGGTATTTTGTTGTATTTGGAGGAGTGGAGAACTCTTCTTGTAAAATATTTCTGGACACGCTCAAATGTATTGATGTCAGAAATGTGGTGTGGGTTCCAGACAGTCGAGCTGTATTCTAATTTTATTCTAATAATAATAATAATAATTGTATCCTAATTTTACAAAGCAAACACCCTGCTTGGAACTGTCTACATTCTTAGACACGACGTCATTCTTAGGTCCTTGATTACTACTCAAATTATTCAGTTTACACCAGCCTTAGACTGTGAATATAATTATAGAACACCCACACGTAATAAAATAAAATAATTGGAAATCCTTAATGATATGTGTAAGTAGAGATACACAGGTGAGTCTCTCCAGATTTTCCCTACATTTTTTTTATGCGTGACTCTCTGCAGCTGCTTTAATTGCTGGTAGAGAGTCTTAAAATAATTCAGTGTGAATTTAGAATTCATCAGGATTTATAAAGCAAAGTTGACATAGTCTGTGCTGGGTATCATCACATACATATAAGCCAATGATTTTTCCCTTCCAATCAGTGTAAAGATTATATAAGAAAAACAGGATGGGAGTCTTTCAAACTTGGCCTGAATTTTTGAAGAGTCAAAAAATGATTTATCCTACTTTATATACTTTATTCCCCAAGACTGGCATAGTGGCCTAGTAGTGAAGACATTTGCCTCCCGTTTGGAAGGTTGAGAGTTCAGTCCTAGGTAGCAGCAGATGTTTTTCTCCTAGGGCACAAAGAGAAAAATATCTGCTGTGAACACTGTGCGGCATCAGGAAGGGCATCCAGCCAGTAAATGCTCAGCTCTATCCAATTCCCAGGATTCTACCCTGGATTAAAGGATTACAGGGTCCTAAAAAGGAGTTATATACTGTACTCCCCCCCCCATATTTCAAAAGTTACTAGATATAGGTATTAATGCTCAGTTCTCTTACACAGTCCGATCTTTCCATGGACCATTACACTATGTATTATAATGGTCCCCACCAGTTCAAACCAATTTGAATCCAATTTGGAGATTTGGTTTGTATCTATTTAGTCATCAGAATCCAATTAGATGGAGATTTCCCATCAATTTAAGCATTTCCTTTGAATGGGATTTACTTCCTGAACTGATTGGAAGGGCTGAATTCAATCTGAAGCAATTTGCCCAACCCTGCTGTGACTTGGAAAATATTTTCATTGATGGAGGGGCAGGAGAACCAAGGCAATTCAATCGGGTATTGTTTCCCAATTGTAAGTAATTTATATCCATCGGCTCCCTGTATTTAAACAGAAAAAAGAACTAATGAAGCCCCCCGTCAGTGAAACACCTATTGGAATGTTCCTTATTATTTTCCCCCTCCCCTTAAACCTTAATGAGGTGTAATTACAGTTTCTAGTTGTTTTTGTCTGGGACATGCATTATTTCAAGAAAGAATAGCTGACAAGTCACAGCATTTCACTCTCTGAATGGCAAACTTGCTTGCAAGTATGTAAATGAGGAAACTCGGAGAACAGCCTGGAGATATTAACATCTGTGTGAATGAAGCAACCATTTCACAATTCAGTGGACCTTAAACAAAACAGACATTCAAAGCTGTTCAGTACATGAGGCGGATTTTTAAATATGTTCAATTACCGCCTGTCGCCCAGCTGTCACCCGAGCACGGCTTCACGAACACCGGGGAATTTTGCACCGACATTCCATGCATGTAAAAATGGTGTTCCGCAGGAACTCGTACCGGCATGCTAAAGTTGTTCATTATTCACCTCCTCCCTCCACCCCCTTGGTGAATTAGAATTCACAGCCACTCTTTTATTTATAGTACGGGGTGGACTGATCACTGAGGATAGATGGAGGATGATTGGCTGCTTGCCATCCAGTAACGTGGCTTTTTCCTTATATTTGCAACCTGCCCCAGAATTAAGAGACTTGGAGAAAAAGGATATTGAAAGCATAAAATAATATCGTGCAGTCCGGGTTGCTTCACATTACTGGTTCCTAATGATTTATGCTAAAGTCATTTGCAGGAAATTGCAAGTCTAGAAATTGGTTTCTGCATTGTGGTGGGGTTGTTTGGGAATAAATGAACCCAAAATACTTCTGAGGTCTGGAAAACAACAGGAAGCATGTCTGATGTCCCTAACTTTTTTATTATTATTTTATTTTATTTTATTTTATTTTATTTTATTTTATTTTATTTTATTTTATTTTATTTTATTTTATTTTATTTTATTTTATTTTATTTTATTTTATTTTATTTTATTTTATTTTATTTTATTTTATTTTATTTTATTTTCTCTTATCTTATCTTATCTTATCTTATTTTATTATTTTATTTTATTTGTCAATCATATATAAGATAAACAGGTAAAAGTATAAACATAATTTGGATACATGAAAAGTGTAAGTAAAAATGGAATCTTAGGACGGGGACAGTAGGCGTGCGGGTGCACTTATGCACGCTCCTTACAGACCTCTTAGGAATGGGGTGAGGTCAACAGTAGACAGTTTAAGCTTAAAGTTTTGGTTAGGTAAGGAGACCTACATAAACATAAAAAGATGCACAGATTTGTAAACAGACTTCAGATGATAATTAGAACTGCAGAAAAAACAATTACTACCAACCTGCCTTACACTGAGGACCTGTATACTGCATGAGTCAAAAAGAGGGCTGTGAAAATATTTACAGACCCTTCAGATGTCCTAGATATAAATTGTTTCAACTTCTACCCTCAAAACGATGCAATAGAGCATTGCACACCAAAACAACTAGACAAAAGAACAGTTTTTTCCCGAACACCATCACTATGCTAAACAAATAATTCCCTCAACAGTGTCAAACTATTTATTAGGTCTGCCTTACTACTATTATTAATCTTCTCATCATTCTTGACAAATGTATCTTGTCTTTTTATGTACACTGAGAGCATATGCACCAAAGAAAAATTCCTTGTGTGTCCGATCACACTTGCCCAATAAAGAACTGAATTCTATTCTATTCTATTCTATTCTATTCTATTCTATTCTATTCTATTCTATTCTATTCTATTCTATTCTATTCTATTCTATTCTATACTCTGGATGGGGAGAAACAGACTCAAGCTCAATCCCTCCAAGACGGAGTGGCTGTGGATTCCGGCACCCCGGTACAGTCAGCTGCATCCGCAGCTGACTGTTGGGGGCGAGTTAGTGGCCCCAAAGGAGGTGGTTCGCAACTTGGGCGTCCTCCTGGATGGCGGCTGTCCTTTGAGGAACATCTGGCAGCCGTCACCAGGAGGCTTTTACCAAGTTCGCTTGGTTCGCCAGTTCGTCCCTTCCTTGACGGGATGCCTTATGCACGGTCACTCACGCTCTGGTTACGTCTCGGCTGGATTATTGCAATGCTCTCTACATGGGGCTGCCCTTGAGGTGCACCGGAGGCTGCAGTTAGTCAGAATGCAGCTGCAGTGGTAATGGGAGCAGCTCGAGGCTCCCACGTAACACCTCTGCTCCGTGGTTGCACTGGCTTCCTGTGGTCTTTCGGTGCGCTTCAAGATCCTGGTTACCACCTTTAAAGCGCTCCATGGCTTGGGACCCGGGTACTTACGAGACCGCCTGCTGTTACCGTATGCCTCCCATCGACCCGTGCGCTCTCACAGAGGGCCTTCTCAGGGTGCCGTCCGCCAAACAATGTCGGCTGGCGGCTCCCAGGGGTGAGCCTTCTCTGTGGGAGCACCGGCCTCTGGAGCGAACTCCCCTGGCTTCGTCAAGTTCCTGATCTTCGGACCTTCCGTCGTGAGCTAAAAACATACTTATTTATTCAAGCAGGACTGGCATAAATAGTGATTTTAAATTGGGGTTTTAGAGATTTTAAACATTTGTAAATTTTTTAATTTTTAAATTATCGGCCATTTATTAATAGTTTCTTTTAATTTCTTTTAATTGTATATACTCTGTATTTTATTTCGGCTGTACACCGCCCTGAGTCCTTCGGGAGAAGGGCGGTATAAAAATCTAATAAAACTAAACTAAACTAAACTAAACTATTCTATTCTATTCTATTCTATTCTATTCTAATTAGAGAATGGAAGCTGCCAAGTTTGTTGCTGTTTTAAATGACCCAGTGAGGTCATTTATGATGAGAAAAAGTCCATTCAGATAGAACTGGTATAAAACTCTGGTTGGCTAAACTTTGAGAGAAACAGCATCTGCAATAATCTGGACAATCAAGAAATAAACTTCATTGCTCAGGTACCCTTTTTAATCTAATGGTGTTGGATTTCAGCAGCTGTTTAAGAATTGAAATCACTAAAGCAACTACTGATTGATTGATTGATTGATTGATTGATTGATTGATTGATTCTAATTTGCTGCTGCCCATCCTCAGAATGATTCTGGGCAGCTCACAATATAAAAACAAACACATTAAAATAAGTAAGAAATACCATCGGGAATAATAAAACAGCAATTTGTACAGTATCTGTCAAGCTTCAGGAAAAATCAGGAGACAGTTCAAACAGGTATATATTAATTGTCAGCTTAAGCTCTCTACAAGAATCTGAACTACTAACAGACAAGGGAAATTAGCAGGAGATAAGAATAGAAGGAATTCAAGGCAGGATTTCTTGTGGGCATACAGGGGACTCAGGATTGATGATGTGACCTCTTCTTTGGGCTCAGATTGGTCATCTCCTACAGTATCAATCATAAGCAACAGAGATCAAACACCTCCAAGATCCACCCTATCCAAGGCCTGGGGGATCTATTTGATCACTAAGGCTTCCTGGAATGCAGACAAACAGATATTTCATTTCAATCCCTGACCAGATTAGATTTATTTGTTCCAAAGGTGCTTTTTTCAAGAGGCAACTGGACTTTTTGGTTGTTTTCTTTGAAGATGTTTAGCTTCTCATCCAAGAAGCTTGGAAGAGGGGACAACCATGACCTGGATGACTGAGAATCTCCATAAACATTACATTGATTTGAATGCAAAAGTACATTCAACTAAAACAAACAACTTAAAACTATCCCTGAACAACAAGAACTATTGGCAACCATTTGTGGAGGCAGCTTAGAGACATAATGTAGCAATATATATTTTTTTTGCTGCTTTTACAGAAATAAATCTATCTTGTTGCTTAATAGATAATGCAAATAAAAATTATCAGAAGGGCCTGGAAATTTAAATAAACGAGGGGAAATAAATGGTGGTGAATATCCTTGTAGAATTGGTAATACAGAAGAACATCTGTGGAATGGAACCATGACAGAGCTGTTAGGATCTCAGGGATGACTGCAGAGTTCCAGCATTGCAATTTGACTTGATAGATTTTCAATGCTGCTTGAACTGAAACAGAAAAAAAAATGTTGCCAATGATGATAATATTCAAATTAGCAAGGATACACTTTAAAAAGAACCTCTCCCTATGTCTGAAGAGAAAAGTTAATAGAATAGAATTCAATTCTTTATTGGCCAAGTGTGATTGGACACACAAGGAATTTGTTTTTGGTGCATATGCTCTCAGTGTACATAAAAGAAAAGATACATTCAACAAGAATCATAAGATACAACACTTAATGATAGTCACAGGAAACAAATAAGCAATTGAATCATACTAGGAAACAATCAATATAAATTGTAAGGATATAGCAACAAGTTACAGTCTTACAGTCATAAGTGGGAGGAGATGGGTGATAGGAAAGATGAGAAGATTAATAGTAATAGTAATGCAGACTGAGTAATTTGACAGTATTGAGGGAATTATTTATTTAACAGAGTGATGGCATTCGGGAAAAAACTGTTCTTGTGTCTAGTTGTTCTGATGTGCAGTGCTCTATAGCATCGTTTTGAAGGTAGGTGTTGAAACAGTTTATGTCCAGGATGTGAGGGGTCTGTAAATATTTTCACAACCCTCTTTTTGACTCATGAGGTATACAGGTCTTCAGTGGAAGGCAGGTTGGTAGCAATTGTTTTTTCTGCAGTTCTAATTATCATCTGAAATCTGTGTCTGTCTTGTTGGGTTATAGAGGTGCAGATGACAGACTCAATAATTCCACTGTAGAAATGGATCAGCAGCTCCTTAGGCAGTTTGAGCTTTCTGAGTTGGCACAGAAAAAACATTCTTTGTTGTCCTTTTTTGATGACTTTTTTGATGTTAGCTGTCCATTTTAGATCTTGCGATATGGTAGAACCTAGAAATTTGAAGGTTTCTACTGTTGATACTGTGTTGTCTAGTAATGTGAAAGGTGGAAGTATGGGAGGGTTTCTCCTAAAGTCTACTACCATTTCTATGGTTTTGAGTGTGTTCAGTTCCAGATTGTTCCGGTCGCACCATGAGACTAGTCGTTCATACTCCTGTCTGTATGCGGATTCATCATTGTCTTGAATGAGATCAATCACTGTTGTGTCATCTGCGAACTTCAGTAGTTTAACAGATGGATTGTTAGAGATGCAGTCATTGGTATACAGAGAGAAGAGAAGTGGGGAGAGCACACTGCCTTGGGAGGCTCTTGTGCTAATTGTACAGATATTTGATGTGATTCTGTTTAGCTTCACCTGACGATGATAATGATGATACTTAAAAAAAACCCAGTAACTTCCACATATATATTACTATTTTAAAAAATGACTTTAACATTCAACATTAACTCCCCCACAAAAAATAAAGATCATATCCAGTTTTACCAATGTTGTAACAGCCTATTTGAAGACCTTAATGTTCTTCACAAAATTGCATGAAACTATGCTGATATTCTCATTTAAAGCATTAACTAATTTTGCCAACACATATTTCTGCTAACAGTTATTCCACCATAGATACCGTATGTGTTTTGGATGTAGATCCATAGATCTCTGCAAAAGCTTTGCTAATTCAATTGGAAAGCTTTCTGGGAAATTAATTGTATATCATGGGAATGTGGAAAACAAAAGTTTATTTTCCATCTCAGCAAGATCCTATCAAGTTGACATTTTAAAATGAATTAGTGTATCTCATTCCCACCTTATTTAGTGTGACAGTTCTAATTGTGCTAATATTCTCATCTCAGTGGCACCACTCAAAATTGGATTGTTTTACAAAACAGCTGCTGTACTTGAAAAAGCTGCTATGCCTTTCAACATAATGAAAAGTGGGTCTCATATTTACATTACTTTTGGAAGAGAGAATGCTATTAGTGGGACAATCACTGTTCTCAGTATCCAGTGTGTTCGCACCCTAGGAAAAGATGGAGAAAAGGACATCCCCAAGGATAAACTAAAAAGCAGAGACATCTAAAACTTGTCAACTTCAAATATCAACCAACAAATGCTCAGTCTTACATATTGGTGAAAAGAACCCCAATATCAAGTACAAGCTTGATGGACATTACTTTACAGACGACCCCCTACCTGTCAAAGACCTTGGAGTTTTCATATCAAATGACCTAAATGCCAAAGCCCACTGCAACTACATAGCAAAAAATGCTCTAAGAGTTGTAAACTTAATTTTACATAGCTTCTTTTCCAAAAACTCTGCACTACTAACCAAAGCATACAAAACATTTGCCAGACTTATTCTTGAATACAGGTCATCCGTCTGGAACCCATACCACATCTCTGACATTAACACTATCGAACGTGTCCAGAAATATTTTACTAGAAGAGTTCTTCACTCCTCTGAAAACAACAAAATACCTTATACCACCAGGCTTGAAATCCTGGGTTTAGAAAACTTAGAACTCCGCCGACTCCGACATCATCTGTGTTTAACACACAGAATCATCTATTGTAATATCCTTCCTGTAAAAGACTACTTCAGCTTCAATCGGAACAATACAAGAGCAAACAATAGATTCAAACTTAATGTCAACCATTTCAAACTTGATTGCAGAAAATATGACTTTTGTAACAGAGTTGTTAATGCTTGGAAATCACTACCTGACTCTATAGTCTCTACTCAAAATCTCAAAATCTTCAACCAAAAACTGTCTACTATTGAACTCACCCCATTTCTAAGAGGACTATAAGGGGCGTGCATAAGAGCACAAAAGTGCCTACCATTCCTGTCCTATTGTTCTCTTCATTATAGTATTATATGCATACTTTTACTTATATTTTTACTTATATATACTTTTCTCTCATGATGAATTATTGTTTATGTTGATGATTGTACATACTGTTGTGACAAAATAAAATTAAAAATAAAATAAAATAAAATTAAAAAAAGCCTGTATAGTCAAGGCTATGGTTTTCCCAGTTGCAATGTATGGCTGTGAAAGTTGGACCATAAGAAGGGCTGAGCGCTTTGAAGTCTAGTGCTGGAAAAGACTCCTGCAAGTCCCTAGTCAGTCTTAGAGGAGATCAACCCAACTGCTCTTTAGAAGGCCAGATCCTGAAGATGAAATTCAAATACTTTGGCCACCTAATGAGAAGGAAGGACTCATGGAGAGGAGCCTAATGCTAGGAAAGATTGAGGGCAAAAGAAGAAAGGGACGACAGAGAACGGGGTGACTGGATGGAGTCACTGAAGCAGTAGCTGTGAGCTTAAATGGACTCCAGAGGATGGTAGAGAACAGGAAAGCCTGGAGGAACATAGTCCATGGGGTCACAATGGGTTGGATACGACTTCACAACTAACAACAACAAGGATAAACTTGATAGGCACAATGATACACTGTAAGCCGCCCTGAGTCTTCGGAGAAGGGCAGGGTATAAATGTAAACAAAAAAAAAAAATGCTGGTAAAAAGAATAAAAAGGAAAATTTGCAGAAAATACTACCAGAATTGTAATTTGTTTCTATAATTCCTAAAAAGCCATGTGATTCCTACCAAGGATTCCCCAGCTTTCCATACTGCTCTCCAAAGCCTTCATATTGGCCGTGTGACTCTTCCAGAAGAGGAATTTGAAGACATTCAATATTGCTTTTTCCCCCCTCATGACAACTATCATGTTCTGTTTGATAATGATAATAGATTCTTGAAATTTCTGGTGTCCAGTATAAATCAGCAGCTAAGGCATTAGAGTAGAATCGGGGAAGAAGAAGAAAGGAGAAGGGAGAGGGATAAGGAGGAGGAGGAGGAGGAGAAAGGAAGAAAGAAGGAGAAAGGAAGAAGGAAGGAGGAGGAGGAGGAGGAGGAGGAGGAGAAGAAGAAGAAGAAGAAGAAGAAGAAGAAGAAGAAGAAGAAGAAGAAGAAGAAGAAGAAGAAGAAGAAGAAGAAGAAGAAGAAGAAGAAGACGACGACACCATAGTTAAAGAAGTATGTGGCAGAATCTGCGAGCCAGAAAGATGTAAATTTAATTGATACGACTTGGAAAGATGCCTTCTGCCAATCAGGGCTTTTTCCCATTCTGAAGTTAAAGTGTTCTCCACCCAGTATACAGTTTTCTATCACTACTATTGATTCCTTTCCTGCCTCTCTACCTTTATTTCCAGACACTGGAGTCCTCTGAGACTGCCCTTCAAGCTAGCGGGTAAGAAACCTTAACAGATTTTACTCACCTTGAGGCTATCATTGGAAGGTGTTGGCATCTGGAGAAAAGGCCACATTAATAATGGCAAGCTAAGGATTAAACTTTATTCATGTGCTGAGGACAAGATAAAGTCAGTGTCACAGATTCAGGGTGGAAAATAAGTGTTGCCATAGCATGGTTGTGTCATGGTTAGGTAGATGTTAGATACGGGCTTTCCTATGTTCCTGCTGAGTGCAAGATGTTACTGGAGATGGGGAAAAAAAAAACTTTGATCCCTGACAAAGATAAGTAACAAGTGTACAAATGTATATTTCAAACTTGATAGAGATTACCTTGAATTGTTTTATTTATTTATTTTTATTTATTTATTTTGTTGAGTACATATTAGATAATATATATAAGTATAAGCATGAATTGAATACATAAAATGAATACAACTAAAGGGAACATTAGGACAGGGACAGTAGGCACACTGGTGCTCTTATGCACGCCCCTTACAGACTTCTTAGGAATGGGGTGAGTCCTTCGGGAGAAGGGCGGTATAAAAGTTTAATAAATAAATAAATAAATAAAACAGTAGACAGTCTTAGGTTAAAATTTTGGGAGTTTGGGGATGAGACCACAGAGTCCGGTAGTGCATTACAGGCATTAACAACTCTGTTGCTGAGATCATATTTTCTGCAGTCGAGTTTGGAGCGGTTTACCTTAACTTTGCATCTATTGTGTGCTCGTGTATTGTTGTGGTTGAAGCTGAAGTAGTCATTGATAGGTAGGACATTGTAGCATATGATTTTATGAGCTATGCTTAGGTCATATCGAAGGCGGCGTAGTTCTTAATTTTCTGAAACCAGAATTATTAGTCTGGTGGCATAAGGTATTTAGTTGCGAGCCAAGGAGTGGAGGACACTTCTTGTGAAATATTTCTGGATGTGCTCAATTGTATTAATGTCTGAAATGTGGTATGGGTTCCAGACAGATGAGCTGTATTCAAGAATTGGTCTAACAAATGTTTTGTATGCTCTGGTTAGTAGTGTAATATTACCGGAGAAGAAGCTACACAAGATTAGGTTTACAAGCCTTAATGCCTTTTTGGCAATGTTGTTACAATGGGCTTTGGCACTTAGATCATTTGATATGAGTACTCCAGAGTGAAGGTCATCTAAAAGGTCATGTCCACTTAGCCTGTATTTTGTGTTCTGATTCTTTTTGCCAATGTGTAAGACAGAGCATTTATTGGTTGAGATTTGGAGTTGCCAATTTTTGAACCATTCCGACACAAAGTCAAGGTCTTTTTGAAGGGTAGCAGCATTGTTGGTAGTGTTAAATAGTTTAACACAATCAGCAAAGAGAATGCAGTTACTTATAATATGATTATGAGTATTGAATGACATCCCATACACATATTTATTAATTTATTAATTTATATCAGAGGCAGGTAATCTTGAGGACATAGATGGCTTATTATATGTTATAGAAGCATTTAAGTCCTAAAAGATTGCATTTCTTTGTGCCGAGCAATAGAGAAATGCTCTTTAAAAATTTAATTCCAGGGAATCCAACTCCCTATATAGCTTGGCAGTGTCCTTTTTTTCCTTCTTTTTCAGACAGAGTATATAATTTCTGGAATCCATTCTGAAAGTTTTGGCAATGACACCAACCCTGAATTTTCTGTCCAAAGGCAATAAGCTCCAAAAGTGATAGACAATTTAATTGCATGATAAAAGGAAATATAATGGGAGCAAAACAAATAAATAGAATAGAATAGAATAGAATTTTTATTGGCCAAGTGTGATTGGACACACAAGGAATTTGTCTTGGAGCATATGCTCTCAGTGTACATAAAAGAAAAGATACGTTCATCAAGGTACAACATTTACAACACAATTGATGGTCAATATATCAATATAAATCATAAGGATTGCCAGCAACAAGTTATAGTCATACAGTCATAAATGGAAAGAGATTGGTGATGGGAACTATGAGAAGATTAATAGTAGTGCCGATTCAATAAATAGTTTGACAGTGTTGAGGGAATTATTTGTTTAGCAGAGTGATGGCCTTCGGAAAAAACTGTTCTTGTGTCTAGTTGTTCTGGTGTGCAGTGCTCTATAGCGTCATTTTGAGGGTAGGAGTTGAAACAGTTTATGCCCAGGATGTGAGGGGTCTGTAAATATTTTCAAGGCCCTCTTCCTGATTCGTGCAGTATACAGGTCCTCAATGGAAGGCAGGTTGGTAGCAATTATTTTTTCTGCAGTTCTAATTATCCTCTGAAGTCTGTGTCTTTCTTGTTGGGTTGCAGAACTGAACCAGACAGTTATATAAAGTTAAATAAAGATGGGGGTACCATAAAGGGAAAGGAAAACTCAGAAATAAGAGTGGACGTATTTCAGCTTATGGGAGGAGAATGTGCGCACCAACAGCATTGGGGGGAAAATATGTAAAAGTTGGATTTTTTCCTTAGTAGGTGAATCTCACATTTTGAGCATTTCTGAATGGGGCCATTTGAGGATTTGAAGGCATAATGAATTGACATAATTGGAAGAGATTAGAAGAGCTGAATATGTACAGCCTGGAGGATGGAAGGGAAATGGGGACCTGACTGAAACCTTTAAATGTATTAAGGGTATGAATAAGGTCCGAGAAGGCAGTGTTTTCAATATTGAGCAAAAAACAGAGACCGCGGGGGGCATAACCTCAAACTGACAGGAGGGAAGTTCAAAAGTAATGTTAGAAAGTACGACTTCACAGAAAAAGTAGCTTAGAAGCTTAGAACCAACTTCCAGGGGAAGCAATGCGTCAATCATCAGTAACTGAGTTTAAACATGCTTGGGATAAACACATGTCCATTATCCAACAAATAAATAAAAGATAAAAAATAACAATTAAAATATAATAAATAAATGGAGGGGAGGCACAATGGTTCGGCAGTTAAAGACGCTGAGCTTGTTAGCTAAAAAGCTGACAGTCTAGGTTTGAAACCCAAGATCTGCATGACAGGGTAAGCTCCCGTTACTTGCTCCAGCTCCTGCCCACGTAGCAGTTTGAAAGCAGGCAAATGTGAGTAGATAAATAAATACCACTTCAGTGGGAAGATAATATTGTTCCATGTGCCTCAGTCTAGTCATGCTGGCCACTTGACCATGGAAACATCTTTGACCAATGCTGGCTGCCTCGTTGTTGTGGTCTGCCAGCAGCCTGCGGACCTGGCAGCAGAGTCAGACAGTGAAGAGGCTGGGGAGGATGATGGGCCAGTCCTGGAATCAGGGGAAGGCTCGGACAAGGGCTCTGCATCGGAGGCAGATGGGGCCAGGGCCATTTGGGAGCGATGCACGGACTCTGGAGCCTCCAGAGGCAGACAGCAGAGAGGCAGAGGAACAGGAGGAGCCTGTTCCTAGTGCACGCATGAGAATAGCCGCCAGAAGGCAAGAGCAGCTGAAGCAAAAAGGACAACTCAGGAGTAAGGCCAGAAGATGATTGGCCACTCCCATAAGTCTTAAAAGAGCAGCAACGAGCCGTTGGGTTCTTTGTGGAAAAGCAATTCCATTGCTTCTTGTCAGCATCTCTTGAACTTTGCAGCCGTTTTGCCAAGAAAAGCCTTTGGCAGGTTGCCAAAAACAACAAAGGTTGGTGATAAGGCCGAAGGACTGTTTATAAAGAATTTGTTTTGGACTAAGCTGAGAATGAATTAATTCTCAGCTGTTTTAATAAAATAAGTTTGTTCAGGACTGAATTGTTTTTGGTAATCACTATATGGGCCTCGGTCACAACACTCGTCTAGCACCTTGCTTTAGAGTTGGATACCACTGGACAAGGGAAACCTTTACCAATAAACAAACAAACAAACAAACAAAAAACTTCAAAAGACAAACTGAATGGACCACTGGGGTCTTTTTCTGCCATTGTTTTTTTTTAAGTTTCTATGACTTGAATATTGAATAGACCAGGAGAAGTGTTCTGTCCCACCTTCGCCTCCGTCCGAATGATGGCTTAATTAGCCGGCATTATCAACTCTGGCTGCAGAATAGTGAGCGTATGCCAAGTGTCTCTGTTATCTCCCTCGACGCCAATGAGTCACCCAGGAACAAACTTCAGCTCTTAGTTAATCAGTTGATTTGCCTGCTACGAAGAGGCACAGCAGCTCTTGCTGCCTTTATATCCTGTGGGGTGTGGCTCCATGACTCAGCACTTCCTAGGCCTGCCCCACCTCTGCTTCTGTTGTTCTCTCCTCTCCTGCCTACGAAACTTAGGGTCCAACCAAGCCTGATTGCTATCAGCTGGGTCTGAAGGCGTGGCCTGGGGGGATAGAGTCAGGGGATGGAGGCCTCATTATCTCTTATTTATTTATTATTTATTTTATTTAATTTTTATACCGCCCTTCTCCCGAAGGACTCAGGGCGGTGTACAGGCAAAAGTAAAAACAACACAATATACAAAATTAAAATACCTTTTAAAAACTTATTAAATTAGCCTGAAATTAAAATTTTCCATACTAAAAACCCCATTTAAAATTAATAAAATTTCCCTTAAAACTAATTTAAGCCAGCCCGGATAAAAGATGTGTTTTAGTTCATGACGAAATGTCCGGAGGTCAGGTATTTGGCGTAAACCGGGAAGCTCATTCCAGAGTGTGGGTGCCCCACAGAGAAGGCCCTTCCTGGGGGCCGCCAGCCGGCATTGTTTGGCGGACGGCACCTGAGAAGTCCCTCTCTATGGGAGCGTGCGGGTCGGTGGGAGGCATGTGGTAGCAGCAGGCGGTCCCGTAAGTACCCAGGTCCTAAGCCATGGGCGCTTTAAAGGTCATTACCAACACCTTAAAGTGCACTCGGAAAGCCACAGGCAGCCAGTGCAGCCTGCGCAGGATCGGTGTTACATGGGAGCTACGTGTAGCTCCTCTATAACCAGCGCAGCTGCATTCTGGACTAACTGAAGCCTCCGGCGCACTTCAAGGAGCCCCATGTAGAGAGCATTACAGTAATCCAAGCGAGGAGGTAGCGGCGCGCATGAGTGACCGTGCATAAGGCATCCCGATCAAGGAAGGCGCAACTGCCGAACCAGGCGAACCTGGTGGAAGGCCCCCTGGAGGCGGCCGTCAAATGATCTTCAAGCGACAGCCGATCGTCCAGGAGGACACCTAAGTTCGCACCCTATCCTTTGGGGCCAATAACTCGCCACCAACAGCCAGCCGCGGCTGCAGCTGACTGAATCGGGTGCCGGCATCCACAGCCACTCCGTCTTGGAGGATTAAGCTTGAGCCTGTTTCTCCCCATCCAGACCCGTCGGCTTCCAAACACGGGACAGCACTTCAACAACTTCATTGGGGTGGTCCGGGGTGGAAAAGTACAGCTGAGTGTCATCAGCGTACTGCTGGTATCTCACCCGAAACCACTGATGATCTCACCCAACGGTTTCATGTAGATGTTGAACAGAAGGCGAGAGAATCGACCCTGAGGACCCCACAAGTGAGGCCCCTCGCGTCGACCTCTGCCCCCTGTCAACACCGTCTGCGACCGGTCAGAGAGATAGGAGGAGAACCACCGATATACGGTGCCTCCACTCCCAATCCCCCAACCGGCGCAGCAGATACCATGGTCGATGGTATCGAACGCCGCTGAGAGGTCTAATAGGACCAGGGCAGAGGAATAACCCCTGTCCCGAGCCCTCCAGAGATCATCCACCAATGCGACCAAAGCTGTCTCCGTGCTGTATCCGGGTCTTCATCCAGGTATTGGGGTAGCTGTCGCGCCACGGCACTCTCTACAACCTTCGCAACAAAGCGAAGGTTGGAGACTGGACGATAATTACCCAAAACAGCTGGGTCCAGGGAGGGCTTCTTAAGGAGGGGTCTCACCACCGCCTCTTTCAAGGCGGCAGGGAAAACCCCTTCCAACAAAGAAGCGTTGATAATCCTCTGGAGCCAGCCTCGTGTCACCTCCTGAGTGGCCAGTACCAGCCAGGAAGGGCACGGGTCCAGTAAACATGTCGTGCCGTGAAGCCTCCCCAACAACCTGTCCACGTCCTCGGGAGCCACAGGGTCGAACTCATCCCAAATGGACTCAACAAGACGTGCCTCCTCTCCCTCGCTTGGATCATCCCAAATTCGATCCAGACCGTCCCTCAGCTGAGCGATTTTATCGTATAGATAACCGCTAAACTCCTCGGCTCGTCCTGCAAGGTCATCCCGCACCTCCTGATGTAGGAGAGGCGGGTGACCCAGCTGGGCGGCGGGCGGTTATCTGCCGGCGCAATGAGGGTGGGCGTAGGGCCTCGCTTCCCTCATTGCCACTAGGTAGGTCCTAGAATAGGACCTAACTAGTGTCCGATCAACAGGGCGACTGGACCTCCAGGTGCTCTCCAGGCGTCTTCTCCGGCGTTTCATCTCCCTCAGCCCCTCGGAGAACCAGGGCGGTCGAGATCTCGCGGGTCAGAGGCGCATAGGCGCGACACGGTCCAAGGCCCGGCCGCGGCCTGTTCCCAGGCCCCGACCAGTTCCTCAGTCGTGCCGTGGGCCAGATCCTCAGGGAATGGCCCAAGCTCCGTCAGGAACCTCTCAGGGTCCATCAGGCGCCTGGGACGGAACCACCGTATAGGTTCCGTCTCCCTGCGATGGTGAATGGCGGTTCGGAAGTCTAGGTGAAGGAGGAAATGATCTGACCATGACATTGGTTCCGTTACTAAATCATCTAACACCAGATCATTTAACCACTGTCCAGAGATATAAAGCAGATCCAGTGTGCCTCCCCGTGTGCGTGGGGCCATCATTTACTCGAATCAGGTCCAAGGCCGTCATGGAAGCCAAGAACTCCCGAGCTGCCGTCGATGATGAGCCAGCTGATGGCAGGTTGAAATCCCCATGACAATAAGTCTGGGGACTCGACCGCCACAGCAGCAAGTACCTCAACAGCTCAGGCAGGGCTGTGGTCACGCAGCAAGGAGCCAGGTCCGCGATCACCAAGCCCAACTGATTCCTATAGCCCCACCGCACATAAAGGGATTCACAACCGGCAATCTGAGGAATAGTGGCCTCCCTCGGCTCTAGATCCTCCTTGATAACAACCGCCACCCCCCCACCCCTACCTTGGACCCTCGGCTGATGAAATGCTCGGGAACCTGGAGGGCACATCTCAACCAGGGGGACCCCTCCCTCTGGGCCCAACCAGGTTTCCGTAATGCCCATAAGGTCCGCGGACTCCCCCTGAATAAGGTCGCAAATCAGAGGAGCCTTATTAACCACGGACCGGGCATTACATAACATCAGCCGAAGATCCAAGCTCTGAGGATCACGACCACCCGAGGAACGGGTAGGGACAGAGGGGCCGGAGCACGCGATCGCTTTCAAACATCGAACGCGTGCTCCCATAACTCGACAATGCGGCCCCTCCCCGCCATATCTGCCTCTCCCCTTACCGTACAGATCGAACATCCTCTAAACCTGGGCGTCCTCCCCTGCCTCCGGACAAGATGGAATAGTGTCGCGAACTAGCACAGGGCTGGATCCCTCCCGACGGGTTTTCCCCCACCGTCGAATCCCTCCCCTTAAAAACCCTTATTTAAAAAGCGGTTTAAAAACCCCACAGATTCTTCTTCCTCGCATGCCACCTCTCCGGGTCCCAAGACCCCTCGTTAAGCCGGCCATCGATAACCCGGAGGCCATTCCTGCGAGGCGGGGAACCTCGCAGTCGGAAGAGGTCAGCGGACGAATATTTCATGCTAAAAGATTAAATAACAGTGGGGAAAAAAGGTGTTCCCTAGCCACTTGATGTTATCGTAGCCTATGGACAAAATCAGGACAGTCACAAACCAGGGCCAAAGCCCGGTAAGGGTAATAAATAAGATGGAAGTTTGGCTGATGGATTCCGCCATTCAATACTGCCCATAATGGATACAGCAAAAGTTTTTGCCCACTGGTGCCGCCCATAATCAAGTCCAAGGCCGTCCACAATTGATGCCATCAATAAATAAATAAATACCGGGGACAGGAAAAAAAGTTTTCAGCCGCAGATGTCAAATGATGGTATATATAAGAGTCAGCTAAAGATCTAAAATCCAAAATGTCCAAGCTACCTGTGTCCAATGTCTGTGGTGCCGCTGAAAATAGTCCAGCAAAACAATCCAGCCGCAAGCCGCTGATGATAAATGCGGCCATAACGCAGCCAGACAGTCCCAGATGTTGCCAAAGGAACCAACAGATGGATGGAATCGTAGAAACCATGCTGCTGAGCCATGCCACTGAAGGATAGAGTGGCAGAACATCCAGCCGCCGATGGACATATGCGGCCGGCAGCAGCAAACCACGATCCAGCCCGGCCATTCCTAGCGAGCGCCGCTCCGCGCCCCTCCAGAATGGCCGGCGCCATCTACCGACTGCCACTCCATCTTCCACCTGGCCTGCCTCTGGCTCCTGGAGCTGAGCCAGGGAAGCCGGTACTCCCGAGCTAAGTCCTGATGGCCCTTTCCCCTCACTTTCCAAGTCACTTTCTGGCAGGAGGCCCGGCTTCAAGTCACTTTCTGGCAGGAGGCCCGGCTCCAAGTCACTTTCTGGCAGTAGGCCCAGCTCGGGGGGCACAGACACAGCAAGAAGGAACAAAAATGCCTTTGAGAAGGGAGATGAGCTAGTGACAGGGTAGATAAGGTAAAGGTAAAGGTTCCCCTCGCACATATGTGCTAGTCATTCCCGACTCTAGGGGGCAGTGCTCATCTCCGTTTCAAAGCTGAAGAGCCAGTGCTGTCCGAAGATGTGACATGTGACCAGTATGACTAAACGCCAAAGGTGCAGGGAACACTGTTACCTTCCCACCAAAGGTGGTCCCTATTTTTCTACTTGCATTTTTTACATACTTTCAAACTGCTAGATTGGCAGAAGCTGGGAGAAGTAACAGGAGCTCACCCCGTTATGCAGCAGTAGGGATTCGAACCGCTGAACTGCCAACCTTTCAATCGTCAAGCTCAGCGCCTTAGCCATTGAGCCTCCGCATCCCTTTTAACAGGGTAGATAGCAAAGGCCTACAAAGGTATTATTTCTTTGTCAGGAAGAGACAAAAGCTTAAATCAGAACCGCAATGGCCTCTCACGCTCCCCCTTGTGTTGAAAGTGGCATTTTCTATTTCTGAGGGTGGATGGGGAGAACTAATGACGCTATTGATTCTCTGCCACCTGAATAATACTTCAATTAGTTCAGATCCATTAACTCACTGCCCGTCTATCGTAAGGCCGAGGCCTGCAAACTTAATTTTTGAAAGATGTCTGCTAAGTGGTTTTTTTAAATTCTCTTACTCAAATTAGCTCTATCCCAAAGGGGAGTCCTGTAGATCTATCACTAAAAATCGGGGGGGGGGGGAATCTGGATGGCCACTAGATGTCAGTATGAGCAGTGGTGAGATTCAACTAATTTAACAACCACTTCTCTCTGCCCTAATGATTTCTTCCAACAACCAATTTGCTAAACTGGTTTAGAAAGTTAACAACCAGTTCTCCTGAAGTGGTGCGAACTGGCTGAATCCCACCACTGAGTATGAAGCAAAATTAACTTCTTGGAGGCCATGTAGAGAGTTCCTGCAGCTTTCCAATCAATATGGCAGAGTTCGAATCTTTGCACTTTATAATAGCGCTCCTCAAAAATATTATTATAATATACAAGATAAGCAACTTCGTATCTTCCAGAAATGGTGGAATACATTTTCCACAATTCCTTTTCATTTGCCATATAGCCTGAGACTAATTAAATTAAATTGCCATTTCTCCTGTATCAGCTTCACTTTCATTTTGTTTTCTTCAGGCTTGTTGTCTCAATTTTCCATGACGAGATATATATATATACATACATACATATATATATATATATATATATATATATATATATATATATATATATATATATATATATATATATATATATATTTGTTTTCTGAGGTTTTCACGGGTGTTTGTATATAGGTCTTTGGTTGTTGGGTTTTCTCCGTGTAAAATTGGAAGTGTCTTGGCGACGTTTGAAGTCTCATTCGTCATCTTCAGGCTTCAACCGTGCTTCTGGGAGCAATGTGTGATCGCAGCTGTTTCTTCCTTTTAACTGCTAGTGGGGTTTGAACTGATTGGGTGGGAGCTTGGCTGTGCTCTGATTGGATGGGGTTTTCTGTGCTCTGATTGGCTGGGGTGTGTCCTGTGTTGGTGGGGGCTTGGTTGTGCTCAGTCTAATCTGTGCTGCAGGGGATTTGAGCTGGTGAGCTGCACTGCTGCTGTTTGGCTTCGTGTTCGTGGTCGTGCTACATCTTCGTAGTGGGTGTCAGTCTGCTGCATGTATGGATTGGAGGGTTTGAAGTGGCTAATGTTGCAGCTGCGGTCTGGCTTCTGGTCCTTGGTCGTGCTTCCTGATCAGTGTGGGTTTGGGTGTGCTTTCTGGGTGGATGTGTGGTGGTGACATCCTGTGTGGACCTCGTGAGTGTGGGTCTGGTGTCATTCCTCGTGTTAGGGACACGTTTGTCAATAAGGGCAGGTTTCCAAATGGCTGGTAGGCGGGAGGTATCATCTCGTTTGTTCATGCTGTGTGGGCGTTTTTCTATCTCGATGGCTTCTCTGATTATTCTGTTGTTAAAGTGTTCAGTTTTGGCGATAGTTCTGGTCTTTTTAAAGTCAATATCGTGTCCTGTGACTTTAAAGTGTTGGACCAGGGAAGAAGTTAGTTCCTCTTTTTGAATGAGTTCTTGTGTTCTTCAATCGTGCACTTATTCTTCTGTTGGTTTGTCAATGTATGTGGTGGGGCAGGCGGTGCATGATTTCATATACTCCTTGATTTTCTAACTCAATTTTGTCTTTGGGGTTTCTTAGGATGGTGGATATTTTTTGGTTTGTGCAGAATGCTGTCTTGATGTTATGTTTGTGGAGGATCTTGCTGATTCTGTCTGTGGTGCCTTTTATATATGGGAGGAGGGCTGTGCCATTTCTTGCTCTCTGTCTTGGGTTTTAGTGGGGGTTCTTTTGGATTAGTTTGGTAATCTTATTTCTCTGGAATCCATTGGATGTTAGTACGTTTGTGAGAGTGTGTAGTTCGGTTTTAGGTGTTGTTCGTCAGCTAAGCATTTTGTTCTAGAGATGAGTGTCTTGGCTACGGAGTTGATCTGTGCTGGGTGGTGGTGTGAGAGTGCATGCAGATAGCGGTTTGTGTGTGTTTTCTTCTGGTAGATGGTGTGTCCTAGGAGCCATTGGGTTTCTTGTAGACTAAGACATCTAGGAAGGAAGTTGGTTGTTAACTTCTGTTTCCATGGTGAACTGTATTTTGGGGTGTAGGCTATTGAGGTGTGTGAGGAAGTTTTCAAGTTTTCTTTCCCATTATGGACAAAATACAAACAAATAGAAAGCACCCATGGGATCACCCTCTCACCTGTCATTGCCAACCTCTACATGGAACACTGAGGCAAGCACTAGAAAATCTGATCACAAACCCAAACTCTGGCTCAGATCGTGAGCTGACACCTTCATAATCTGGCCACCTGCAGGAAGAAAAACTTGCTTCCTCACACCTCAATAGCCTACACCCCAAAATACAGTTCACCATGGAAACAGAAGTTAACAACCAACTTCCTTCCTAGATGTCTTAGTCTACAAGAGCAATGGCTCCTAGGACACACCATCTACCAGAAGAAAACACACACAAACCGAATGAATGAGACTTAGACACTTCCAATTTTACGGGAGCCAGACAACCAAAGACCTATATATATATATATATATATATATATATACATATATATATATACATATATATATATATATATATATATATATATATATATATATATATATATATATATATATATATATATATATATATATATTTTCTGAGTTTTCACGGGTGTTTGTATATAGGTCTTTGGTTGTTGGGTTTCTCCGTGTAAAATTGGAAGTGTCTTGGCGACGACAAGTCTCATTCGTCATCTTCAGGCTTCAGCTTCGTGCTTCTGGGAGCAATGTGTGATCGCAGCTGTTTCTTCCTTTTAACTGCTAGTGGGGGTTTGAACTGATTGGGTGGGAGCTTGGCTGTGCTCTGATTGGATGGGGGTTTTTCTGTGCTCTGATTGGCTGGGGGTGTGTCCTGTGTTGGTGGGGGCTTGGTTGTGCTCAGTCTAGTCTGTGCTGCAGGGGGATTTGAGCTGGTGAGCTGCATAGCTGTTGTTTGGCTTTGTGGTTGTGCTACATCTTCATAGTGGGTGTCAGTCTGCTGCATGAATGGATTGGAGGGGTTTGAAATGGCTAATGTTGCAACACTTTAAAGTCACAGGACATGATATTGACTTTAAAAAGACCAGAACTATCGCCAAAACTGAACACTTTAACAACAGAATAATCAGAGAAGCCATTGAGATAGAAAAACGCCCACACAGCATGAACAAACGAGATGACACCTCCGCCTACCAGCCATTTGAAACCCTTATTGACAAACGAGTCCCTAACACGAGGAATGACACCAGACCCACACTCACAAGGTCCACACAGGATGTCACCACCGCACATCCACCCAGAAAGCAGACCCAAACCCACACTGATCATGAAGCACGACCAAGGACCAGAAGCCAGACCGCAGCTGCAACATTAGCCACTTCAAACCCCTCCAATCCATATAGTGCACGCATTGAAGAACACAAGAACTCATTCAAAAAAGAGGAACCAACTTCTTCCCTGGTCCAACACTTTAAAGTCACAGGACACGATATTGACTTTAAAAAGACCAGAACTATCGCCAAAACTGAACACTTTAACAACAGAATAATCAGAGAAGCCATCGAGATAGAAAAACGCCCACACAGCATGAACAAACGAGATGATACCTCCCGCCTACCAGCCATTTGGAAACCTGCCCTTATTGACAAACGTGTCCCTAACACGAGGAATGACACCAGACCCACACTCACGAGGTCCACACAGGATGTCACCACCACACATCCACCCAGAAAGCACACCCAAACCCACACTGATCAGGAAGCACGACCAAGGACCAGAAGCCAGACCGCAGCTGCAACATTAGCCACTTCAAACCCCTCCAATCCATACATGCAGCAGACTGACACCCACTACGAAGATGTAGCACGACCACGAACACGAAGCCAAACAGCAGCAGTGCAGCTCACCAGCTCAAATCCCCCTGCAGCACAGATTAGACTGAGCACAACCAAGCCCCACCAACACAGGACACACCCCCAGCCAATCAGAGCACAGAAAAACCCCCAGCCAATCAGAGCACAGCCAAGCTCCCACCCAATCAGTTCAAACCCCACTAGCAGTTAAAGGAAGAAACAGCTGCGATCACACATTGCTCCCAGACCGAAGCTGAAGCCTGAAGATGTGAATGAGACTTCGTCAAACGTCCAAGACACTTCAATTTTACGGGAGAAAACCCGAACAACCAAAGACCTATATACAAACACCGTGAAAACCTCAGAAAACATATATATATATATATATATATATATATATATATATATATATATATATATATATATATACATACATACATATATATACACACACACACACATCCATACACACACACACACACACACACACATCCATTACATATATACATAATATATATACATAATATATATATATTATAGACGTTTTAGATATATATATCTAAAAAAAAAGAATTATTAGCCCTCTTCACTTAGCTTTATATGAGCCTTGACCCTGCCAGGACTTAGAAATGATGAGGAGAGAAGTAATAATTTAGGAATGCATGAAGCTGATTTCCTGCTTAAGGAAAGAGTTAAGTTGAAATAGTCAACTAAAATTTGAAGGTTTCTTTAAATACTATTATCTTTTAAACCACCACAGCAATAAAGGTAGAATAATGGCAGCAGTCAATTTAAAGAGATTTGCTGGAATAAAAATGTAATCTTCAGTTTACTTTATCGCCTTAAGAACAAAACATCATGGGCAGGTATAGACAAAATGATATGTTTTGAACCACAAAATTAAAAAACAAACAAAAAGAAAACAAATCAAAGTTTCTTAAATCAACTATATCGGTTCAACAACCCAGTCATATCCACAAGTGGCATTGGCTGAATGCAGGGTTATTGATTCACTCCACTCCTGAGAAACAAAATGTTTCTCAGGAGTGGAGAATTACACAGTGAATTTAGGTTAGCATAAAGAAATCAGTGAAGTATCAATGCCATGCAGAATTGTCCTTATTGTGACTGAATAAGAACCAAACCAGTGGCAGTATTTAGCCGGTTCAGACCGGTTCGGGTGAACTGGTAGTGGCGACCTGCGGTTGGGCTCGCCCACCTGCCCCGGCACTATGCTGTCCTATTTAGCCACATTTTCTAAGCTGCGCGCATGTGTGGAAGTTGCACATGCTGACATTTTCGGTGCACAGTGGTGTTAAAATTATGTGAGACCCATCTCTGAACCAAATGGGTCTTTTTAGCATCCCATCTTTATACCTGGGCATTTGATGTAGAATCTATACTCTGCCTCCCAAGTCCCAGCTGATTGGGAGGAAATGGGGATTTTTGCAGTAACCTTCTCCTGGAGTGGGGAGGGAATGGAGATTTTACAGTATCCTTCCCCTGTCATGCCCATCAAGCCATGGCCACAGAACTGGGTAGTAAAAATTTTTTTTTTAAACCCACCGATTTACAGATATTTGCCTCAAACCAGGAAAATGTACATGACATGTACAGTAGTATAGATAAGGAGGGAGGATTTATTCTAAATTTTATGGACTAGAACATCAAGGGATTTGCAATAGCTCAGACTAGGATGGCAATTAAAAAGTTACGTCTTGCTTTTTATCCTCATTTTAAAAAAAAATTGGGAGAAGCAAAAAAAAATAATAGATCATCTTCAGATTTATTTTGAGGACTGGAGAGAGCCTGTTTTAGAAATTTTGTGTGGTGAAGGTCAATGTTTTGTCAGAGCTCACAGCTGACTTATTTGTTCAAAGTAGGTTAGACTTCACTCCTGGTATATATGGTTCTCTGGGGATGGAAGTAGAGGAGCAGGTGACCAATCGTGCACTGTGATTTGACACTGCAAACTTTGTGGATTTAGGCATAGATAGCAGATATTGGATTCAAGTAGCCAGGACACAATTTGTACTGAAAAGTCAGGATGAGTGTATAGTCCCTTTTCCATTATCCGAGCTAGCTGGAGGTGTCTTTGCTGTGAGAAGAGAATAAAAAAGTTGCAAGTGAGGCAATGTAAATATAAGCATTTATAAGAATCCTGTATAGATTCCAATTCATGGGATGTGGTGGCTCAGTGACTAAGATGCTGAGCTTGTCGATCGAAAGGTCAGCAGTTCAGCGATTCGAATCCTTACTGCCACGTAACGGGGTGAGCACCTGTTATTTGTCCCAGCTTCTGGCAACCTAGCAGTTTCGAAAGCACATAAAAATGCAAGTAGAAAAATAGGGACCACCTTTGGTGGGAAGGTAACAGCATTCCATGCACCTTTGGGATTAAGTCATGCTGGCCACATGACCACGGAGACGTCTTCGGACAGCGCTGGCTCTTCGGCTTTGAAACGGAGATGAGCACCGCCCCCTAGAGTCGGGAACGACTAGCACATATGTGCGAGGGGAACCTTTACAGTTACCTTTCATGCTAACATATGCCAGAAGCTCAGTTTCATCATTCCTGCAAGAAGTTCCAAATTCCAGGATCGGCGCATTACCCCTCTGTCCGCTGCTATGCTGAAGTTGACACAAATGGTGTTTAAATTTCCATTTAAAGCAGGGTTTATGTTAATTTCCCCAAGCACCCATTATTACAAGTGGCAGCGATCGCAGCCACCTACCCCATGTGGGCATTCTAATAGCGTAAGCTAACAGCTACAAAATGAGTGGGAAGATTTGAAGGTTACACACACTTCTTCCAATTTGGGGAAACTGCTGTGGCAGCTGCTTGGCCTTGAATTTCTGCCAGAATTGAAACAATTGTTTGCCACGTACCAAGGCGCATCCCAACGTACCTTTTGTTCCAGTACCAATCCTTATACATAGATATTTAGCCCCCAGGGAAAAAAAAATAGTTCAGAAAGCCTGTATACTGCACGAATCAAGAAGAGGGCCGTGAAAATATTTACAGATCCCTCACATCCAGGACATAAACTGTTTCAACTCCTACCCTCAAAACGACGCTATAGAGCACTGCACAACAGAACAACTAGACACAAGAACAGTTTTTTCCCGAAGGCCATCACTCTGCTAAACAAATAATTCCCTCAACACTGTCAAACTATTTACTAAATCTGCACTACTATTAATCTTCTCATCGTTCCCATCACCAATCTCTTTCCACTTATGACTGTATGACTGTAACTTTGTTGCTGGCAATCCTTATGATTTATATTGATATATTGACCATCAATTGTGTTGTAAATGATGATACCTTGATGAACGTATCTTTTCTTTTATGTACACTGAGAGCATATGCACCAAGACAAATTCCTTGTGTGTCCAATCATATTGGCCAATAAAAATTCTATTCTATTCTATTCTAAGCCCTTCACAATGGACAGTATGTTCTTAGTGCCTCGCTGCTACTATTTATTTCCAGTTTATGCACACACAGTTTAAATAATTGCAGGTAAATAAAACTGTTTTCTGTGTGCATTGCAAAGATGGCAATCATTTAGTATCGGGAAGACAGTTATTAAAAAATGGCCCACCTTGGAAGATTGATGTACGTTCACTTTCCGTCTTGAAAGACTGACGGATATTATTTTAGAATGAAAAATCAGTATGTGAGTTGATAGGATTTGCTTTGTTTTGTCTCAGTATTTCTACTCTTATTTTTTTTCTGTTTTGTAAATAGGGAAAAAAAATGATTTTTCAGAAGGCACATATTACATTGCTCTAGAAATATTGGGGGGTTCTTTCTTTTGTATTAATGATACAAAAAACAATGTTATCTAATGATAGATCCCTAAAGTTCCTCTAACATTTATATTTTTTTGTGTCTTCATAGTTACAGTCAACCAAATTTGATGGAACAGTGATGAAACTCAATTTTTTTACTACTGGTTCTGTGGGTGTGGCTTTGTGGGCATGGTTTGGTGGGCGTGGCTTGGTGGGCGTGGCTTGGTGGGTGTGGCAGCTCCATTTCTACCCCACTCCAGGGGAAGGATACTGCAAGATCTCCATTTCCACCCCACTCTGGGACCAGCCAGAGGTGGTATTTGCTGGTTCTCCAAACTACTCAAAATTTCCACTACTTGTTCTCTGAACTACTCAAAATTTCTGCTACTGGTTCTTCAGAACGTGTCAGAACCTGCTGGATTTCACCCCTGATACAGTACCCTTTGGGTATAAAAATAGAAATCCATCTGCACTGGTCTATCTGAAAACAATTAGCATTTTCCCATCCCAAACTGTTTTCATCATATATATTTTTATTCATTTATTCGTTTATTTTTGTCAAACATGTATTTTATGACAGATACAAGTATAAACATAGTTATAAATACATGTAAAGGGTATGAATAAAACAAAACATTAGGATAGGGATGGTAGGCATGCTGGTGCGCTTATGCACGCCCCTTAAAGACCTCTTAGGAATGGGGTGAGGTCTACAGTAGACAGTCTAAGGTTAAAAATTTGGGGGCTTGAAGAAGAGACCACAGAGTCAGATAGGGCATTCCAGGCACTGACAACTCTATTACTGAAGTCATATTTTCTGCAGTCTAGTCTGGATCGGTTTACCATGAGTTTGTATCTATTGTGTGCTCTTGTATTGTTTTGGTTGAAGCTGAAGTATTTGTTGGCTGGTGTTGTGTCTTGCCCGCCCTCAGAGCAGCCGGGGCCTTCTTATCTGCTCCCGAACACGGAGGAATGTATGCCTCCCGGCCCCAGTCCTGGCTCCATGCCCAGACAAACTGCAGAAGAAGGAGCATCTCTCGGCCCCAGCCCTGACTCCATGCCCAGGCAAACGGAGCAGCTAGACCCCTCCCCCTCCTCCACAGCATGTGAGCCTGAGGAGGGTTTATTACCAACAGCTGATTGGAGTGACCCTCGCATCAGAAGATTGGATAGGCGGAGGCAACAGAAGGAAGGGAGGGGCAGGCCTTAATGAGTGCTGAGTCATGGAGCCACACCCCATGGCCTATATAAAGGATCTGCTTTCTGGCAGTCTCTGAGTCAGGCAAAAGTCGAACTTATCTTGCTGAAGTCACTTACTGGTCTCCTGCCTGCTCTGAGGACTTTGCTAGGACTTTGGGCAGAGCTGCAGAGGCAAGCCTGATTCGGATTTCCCTGACCCGGCCGTCAGCGGAGGAGTGGGACACGACAGCTGGTAGGACATTGTAGCAGATGATTTTACGTACTACGCTTAGGTCTTGTCATATATTGTTAGATATTGTCATCAGCATTTTTTCCAGAGAACAGATATGAACCTTGAGTGTTATGCTGATGAAGATTCTCAATCATCCAGGCCATAGTTGTCCCAAAGGTGCTTTTCCAAAAGGAACTGGACTTTCTTTGGATTTTTTCCCCCTTCTTTAGAGAAACCCTGAAGCTGACCTAACCGAGGCCAATTTGAGGCTTCAGTGTTGCCACCCTGGAGCTGAAGGATAGGGAGGGGGAAATAGAGAGAGCTGGGGTTTTGTAGCCAAAACAAAATATTTTCTCCTGGGAACCAAGGTCATTCTCACACCTGGTCAGAGATAGAGGGAGCGATGTTATCATGCAGCTGGACGGCACCTTGATTGGACCATTTGGCTGATTGTTTGGGGAAGAAGAAAAACCTTTTAATTAGGTGAAAACCGTGGGAACTTTCAGAGTCGGTTTTCACCGGAACGGTGCCAATATGATATAGCCAATAAAACTATTCTTTGAGGACTCCACCTGCCTCGGAGTTTTGCTTGCTATGGTATATTACTTGGAACCCTGATACCTGGACGAGAAGCAAACTGTTTGTAGGAAGAATCATGAAATCCCCCCCCCCAATCCCTTTATTTCTATGCCCCCCCAGAGAAGGCAAAGAAAAATCATCCTCAGAAGCTAAAGCAATCCCTCCCTCCCAACCAGAATGGCCTCAAGTAACCCTGGTTAGAAGACCGAGACAGGCTGAATTGACAGGATTAAGTCAGAAAACACAAAGCCACACAGAATTTAGATTCCCCACCTTTCCTCAAGGCTAGCCTTGACCCTGACCATCACCCAGGAAACCAAATAGGGGCCATTAGAATACAGAAAGGCCCATTATCAATCTAACCAAATAACCCCACCAAGCATCTCAATCTCAAAAAGTCCAAAGGGGTATAAAAATCACTCTACTCCCCATGCCAGGCTGTCATGCCACCCCTGGAACATGCTGTTGTCATTGTAGTTTCTGGCTACTAAATAAACAGAGACCTCCTTTCCGAAATTCAGTTTGCCTGCAGATAATTTTTCCAGGGTCTTTCTCCCAGCTTGGAACTGGACCAGATTTTACTTTCAATATGTTTTTAAGGAAAACATCAAGAAAGTCCAGTTGCCTTTTGAAAAAGTGCCTTTGGGACTTGAGTGTGTGTATCCCAAAACTGTTATCCTGTTTAAGTTATCCTGGGTTATTTACGGGACCGCCTGCTGCTACCGGCGACCTCCCATCGACCAGTTTGCTCCCATAGGGAGGGTCTCCTCAGGGTGCCGTCAGCCAGACAATGTCGGCTGGCGACACCCAGGGGGAGGGCCTTCTCTGTGGGGGCACCAACCCTCTGGAACGAGCTACCACCAGGTATCTGCCAACTTCCTGATCTCTGGACCTTTCTACGCGAGCTAAAAACATTTCTGTTTCATCGCAAGGACTGGCCTAATGGGTTTTTTAAATGGGGTTTTTATTGGTTTTATAGTGTCCAGCCAACTTTGAATTTTCTCTTTTTAAACTGGTTTTAATTTTTGTATCAATTGTTTTATTCTGGCTGTAAACCGCCCTGAGTCCTTTGGGAGAAGGGCGTTATAGAAATTTAAACAATAAATAAATAAATAAATAAGTGAATATTAGATAATAGGGAAATCAACTTTTATTATATACTGAACTTTGGGGATCAAATCCCTCCTAGTTACACCATTTAGTGTATGACCAGTAACTTTCTTCTTAAATTACTCGAAGGAAATGTTACCATTTATTTATTTATTTATTTATTTATTTATTTATTTATTTATTTATTTATTTATTTATTTATTTATTTATTTATTTATTTATTTATTTATTTATTATTCAGTTGTTGGGGAAGAATATGTAAAATAGCTATTTGTATTCAATACTCACTATATTTAATATACAATATGATTCATGAATAATAATGTTCATTACCTATGCATAGATCTGGAAAGAAAGAAGAAGAAAAAACTGGAAAAAATTTCATTTTCATGCAAATCATTTCCATACTTAAATACGTAGCATACATAAAATATAATCCATGTAAAACCCCAACTAAAAGCATGTATATTTCCATTCTCTTGCCAGATAAATGGCATAGCTACTTCCCCTGCTGAGCTAAGACTTCATTGTCCAGAAACAAGGTTTATTATAATAGATGTGAAATATTACTAAACTGCAGGTGTGGAATACTTACTGCAAAAAGACTGCTAAAGTACTTAGTTCAGAATTACTAAATTGCTGCAACCACAATGAGAGAAATCTCGGGGGGAAAAAACCCACCAACAACTCTGGGTTAACTTTCCTATTTTCATAATCTCAGTGTATTCTCTCTCATGCAACTTATTCTCTCACACGCACAAATAGCACATAGACATAAATGGCTGTCTATGACTCAGAGAGCATCTGTTTTTAGATACATATGGGATTTTTCCAGGCGTGTTGATTTTGTTTTAAATGCATGAAGATTTTTTCCCCGCTTTTTCTTCATTGTCTGTACTCCTTCCAGCCCCCAAGAACCAAGAAAAACACAGAAAGTTATTCCTAAGCAATTTCAGAACAGAATAACAGAGTTGGAAGGGACCTTGGAGGTTTTCTAGTCCAACCCGCTGTTCAAACAGAAGACCTTATATACCATTCCAGACAAGTGGCTGTCCGGTCTCTTCTTAAAAGTGTCCAGTGATGGAGCACCCTCTTTTCTTTCTTTCTTTCTTTCTTTCTTTCTTTCTTTCTTTCTTTCTTTCTTTCTTTCTTTTTTTTCTCTTTCCTTCCTTCCTTTTTTTCCTTCCTTCCCTCCTTCTTTCTTTCTTTTTCTTTCATTCTTTCCTTCCTTGCTTCCCTCCATCCCTCCCTTACTTATCTCTTTCTTTTCTTTCTTTCTCTTTCTTTCTTTTCTTCCTTTCTTCCTCTCTTTCTTTCTCTTTCTTTCTTTCTTTCTCTCTCTCTCTCTTTCTTTCTTTCTCTCTTTTGCCTCTTTCTCTCTCTCTTTTTGTCTCCTTGTCTCTTTCTGTCTCTTTCTCTCTTTCTCTTTTGCTTTGTCTCTTTCTTTCTCTTTTTCTTTCTCCTTTCTTTCTTTCTTTCTTTCTTTCTTTCATTCTTTCTTTCTCTTTCTCTTTTTCTTTCTGTCTTTTTCTCTGTCTTTTTCTCTTTCTGTCTCTGTCTCTCTTTCTCTTTTGCTTTGTCTCTTTCTCTTTTTTCTGTCTTTTTCTCTCTGTCTCTTTTTCTTTCTCATCCTGTCTGTCTGTCTGTCTGTCTGTCTATCCATCATCTATCTATCTATCTATCTATCTATCTATCTATCTATCTATCTATCTATCTATCTATCTATCTATCTATCTATCTTTTCCTTTACTGCTTCTCACCTGTAGACAGAAATCTTGTTAAACTGAAAGCAATGACTTGCACTATTTAAATATACTTGAAGAATTGCCAGGGAGAAGACTCTTCACTCTCTTTCACCCTCCCAAACAATTTCAACCTTGCTGTCTCTTGCAAATTTGGAGTGCAGCCCCTCCCTCCTGGGAATCCAGACTACATTCCACCACAGCTACACCAACCATACTGTCACTTTACAAGAAACGCAGTTGGGAATTATTTATGCTGTCCAATGGACTTCATGATCAATGCAGCACTAATGGATAGAATGTCAAGTCACCATATTTTCTATGGCCACAAGCAGAGACACTTTTTTGTCCTTTTTTGAGTGAGGTCAGCCTACCTATCCAACAATCAACAGATACTATAAGCAAATGCATATATTTGCTAGCAACTCATTGTGATGGGAAACTTCTGGCTAGATCGAAGGGGAAGAAGGGGTCAAGTGAGGATCTAGTTTAGAGTCCTTGTGCAGCCATAAGCTTCACTTTCCCCAAGATCCATTGAAGCCTTATCTGGTCATTCACAGGAAAGGAAAGCAGTTTTGTAACTTAGATAAAGAACAATAATGTTGCTTATTTTAGCTATTTATGAGTGGCTCTGATTGCTTGCATCTGATACATTGATCTCAAATGCGGTTGTACTTTTTTATACTTAGTGAACTTCATAAAATGCAATATATTACACAGAAGCCTGGTGCCATAATCCGAAGAATTATATAAGAAGCTCAATCAACCCTTCCTGAAATAGTTTCTTAGGTTTTCTTTTTTTAAGTGGGGCCATATACATATACATACATACACACACACACACACACACACACACGTGTTAAATTTATATTTACTGACAAAGAAATAAAGGGAGACTAGCATAGATCTATTTCAAGCTATTTAGTTCTCATCAGCTAGCCATACCCTTCTGGGATTTGAACCTGGGCTTGCTTGCATATTAGGCAGATGTATTAACCACTAAGCCACAGGTGTATTTAACACAAAATAGTTTGTCGTGAAAGCAACTGTCTGGAGGGCTCCTGGATTGGGGCTGAAAGGCGAAAGGGAAGCAGTATGCTCCCTCCCATATTTGGGTAGACCAGGTTGCTTCAATAGGAACCGCCCCCCCCTCTCTCCATATATATGTATGTATGTATGTATGTATGTATGTATGTATGTATGTATGTATGTATGTATGTATATATATATATATATATAGGTCTTTGGTTGTTCGGGTTTTCTCCCGTGTAAGATTGGAAGTGTCTTGGCGACGTTTCGACGAAGTCTCATTCGTCATCTTCAGGCTTCAGCTTCGTGCTTCTGGGAGCAATGTGTGATTGCAGCTGTTTCTTCCTTTTGGAAGAAACAGGAAGAAACAGGAAGAAAAGGAAGAAACAGCTGCAATCACACATTGCTCCCAGAAGCACGAAGCTGAAGCCTGAAGCCTGAAGATGACGAATGAGACTTCGTCGAAACGTCGCCAAGACACTTCCAATTTTACGCGGGAGAAAACCCGAATAACCAAAGACCTATATACAAACACCCGTGAAAACCTCAGAAAACAAATATATATATATATATGTTTTCTGGGGTTTTTGCAGGTGTTTCGAAGCCAAACAACAGCAATGCAGCTCACCAGATCAAATCCCCCTGCAACTCAGACTAATCTGAGCACAACCAAGCCCCCACCCAAACAGGACAACCCCCAGCCAATCAGAGCACAAAAAAACCCATCCAATCAGAGCACAGCCAAGCTCCCACTCAATCAGTTCAAACCCCCACTAGCAGTTAAAAAGGAAGAAACAGCTGCAATCACACATTGCTCCCAGAAGCACGAAGCTGAAGCCTGAAGATGACGAATGAGACTTCGTCGAAACGTCACCAAGACACTTCCAATTTTACGCGGGAGAAAACCCGAATAACCAAAGACCTACATACAAACACCCGCGAAAACCTCAGAAAATATATATATGTGTGTGTGTGTGTGTGGGTGTGTGTGTGTTTTCTGGGGTTTTCGCAGGTGTTTCGAAGCCAAACAACAGCAATGCAGCTCACCAGATCAAATCCCCCTGCAACTCAGACTAATCTGAGCACAACCAAGCCCGCACCCAAACAGGACACCCCCAGCCAATCAGAGCACAATAAAACCCCATCCAATCAGAGCACAGCCAAGCTCCCACTCAATCAGTTCAAACCCCCACTAGCAGTTAAAAGGAAGAAACAGCTGCGATCACACATTGCTCCCAGAAGCACGAAGCTGAAGCCTGAAGATGACGAATGAGACTTCGTCGAAACGTCGCCAAGACACTTCCAATTTTACACGGGAGAAAACCCGAACAACCAAAGACCTATATACAAACACCCGTGAAAACCTCAGAAAACAAATATATATATATGTGTGTGTGTGTGTGTGTTTGTGTGTGTATGTGTTTTCTGGGGTTTTCGCAGGTGTTTCGAAGCCAAACAACAGCAATGCAGCTCACCAGATCAAATCCCCCTGCAACTCAGACTAATCTGAGCACAACCAAGCCCCCACCCAAACAGGACACCCCCCCAGCCAATCAGAGCACAAAAAAACCCCATCCAATCAGAGCACAGCCAAGCTCCCACCCAATCAGTTCAAACCCCCACTAGCAGTTAAAAAGGAAGAAACAGCTGCAATCACACATTGCTCCCAGAAGCACGAAGCTGAAGCCTGAAGATGACGAATGAGACTTCGTCGAAACGTCGCCAAGACACTTCCAATTTTACGCGGGAGAAAACCCGAATAACCAAAGACCTACATATATATATGTACACACACACACACACACACACACACACACACACACACACACACAAATCTGCTGCAGTAATTACTGAAAGTGTCATCTATAATCAGTAGTTACACATCACTAATTATTATCTATAATCATTACAACTGAAGTACATATTAGGATCATTAAACACTACCGTTAAAGATTGGGGCTCCTTGATAGTCATATGATTACTAAAACCAGTCATTTTATAGTTCTCTGCATCTACTGTTGGCCCAACAAGCTTCTAATAATGATGGCCATATCATTTTGAGTGTATTTTGCATAAAATAATTTATTCCCCCTTGACTGTTCAGTTATTAGAACCACTGGAAGACATTCCTGTAAATTATTCCCATGAACAAGGATGTTAAAAACCATGACTATTCATTGTACATGAATTTATTAATAGAATTTCTTCAGCCAGGCAGTAAGGGGATATGCACTTTTAGCTTAAGCAATTAGCATGCAAACTCTAATGTTTATTGCAATATTCAGTTGAATGGTTATTAAAACATTTGTCCAAAGTAGCAAAAGAACATGTCTCATTATTAAGGTCTTTGCTCTGTTACTAGTAATATATAGTTTAGATTTCCTGTGGAAATATAAATATTTCATTGCAGATTGTCCCAATATTATTACCTTGAATATTCATAAATAAGTGAATATATCAAATTTGGCAATGTGTGTGTGCGTGCGTGTATTTGTGTAGGTATGGTGGATAGGTGCATTGTCATAGAGATTTGACAATGGTTACAAATTGTTCTTCCATATAAAGAGAAACCAGTCAATGGATCAGATTGAATGTATTTATTCATACAATTTGACTGATCGAATGAATAAATACATAAATAAAGGTTTCATGTACAAAAGAGTAAAAAGTCAGAAGTGTGAAAGAAAAATAATAGATTTAAATTTGTCCTCTCATCCGTTTTATAGTGTTTTCCTTATTTTCTTTCTAAAATATGATATTTAATAGGTATATTCCACTAAGGGACTACAGAAAAACAAATAGCAAGAACAAATCAATTATTTCATATCTGTCCTTCAGTCTCTCTCTCTCCCCCTCTCTCCCTCTCTCTCTCTCAGAGGCAAATCTTATTTAGCTTAATAGCTATGCAGAATCAAAACTAGTCATTTATTGGATAAGAGAATTTCATGGAAGTTTAGAGTAGTTGAAACATATAATAGAAAAAGACCACTTTCCTTTTCATTGCTAGGAAAGCTACATAAATTATTTTCTTGAAGTTATGAGAATTCAGATTTGAATTAAAACATTTTATTCTAAATAAATAAGGGGCGTGCATAAACGCACAAACGTGCCTACCATTCCTGTCCTATTGTTTTTCTTTTCTTCTTCCTATATATATATTCATTGTTTGTTTTCTGAGGTTTTCACGGGTGTTTGTATATAGGTCTTTGGTTGTTCGGGTTTTCTCCCGTGTAAAATTGGAAGTGTCTTGGCGACGTTTCGATGAAGTCTCATTCGTCATCTTCAGGCTTCAGCTTCGTGCTTCTGGGAGCAAGACACTTCCAATTTTACACGGGAGAAAACCCGAACAACCAAAGACCTATATATATTCATTGTATATATATATGCTTATACCTCCTAATATTTACTCATATATATGTTTATATACTATATAATCTTTTTGTATGATATTTACATATATTGTTGTGACAAAATAAATAAATAAATAAAATAAATAAATCTGGTAAAGGTAAATTTATAAAGATGTCTATATCAACAGGATGAGCAAACTCCCTGAGTTTTTAATGAACTGTTAGTGCAATTGTATGAAAGTTACTGAACATTTTGATAATTTTAAATTAAACTGGTTATTGTCTCCACTCTGCTCGTTTCTTCATTCTGATTCTTGTGACTTCATCCAATGGATAAAATAAATCCAGGATGCCATTTAAAGATCATGTAAGGACCATGACACCCAGGATATTTTGCTTTTGTAAGTAGTAAATTTTGTAATTAGTCAAGTAATTAATCAAGCAACTTTTTGACCACAAAATCAACCAGAAAGTCTTTTTTGAGGCTTGAGGTTTATAGCCTATTCAGAATTCCTTGCAGAAAAAAAGTTTGACACACAACAAGCAATGGTGCAGTATTCAGAATCATCATCTTCTGTTAACAACCCCATAATCCCTTGTGGGGTGGAGCCAGCAGAGTGTTTTAATGGCCAGATGCCCTTCCTGTCGCCAATGCAGAGTTTTGTTCAGCAGATATATTCTCAGTGTGCCCAGAGAGAGAAATATCTGCCTCTAACCTAGGATCGAACTCACAGCCTCCTGATTGTGAGGCGAGAGCTCCACCTCTAGGCCACTGCACCACTTGTGCAGTTTTCAGAATATTTAGATCAAAACATTCAGATCAATGAATATACAGCAATCCTCAGGAGGATCCAGAAACCATCTTACATAATGGACCAACCTATAGTTTTAAAATGGCTGTTTGTACCTCTGTAAGCTGCCTTCTGTTTAATGGCCAAAACTAGGCTTTAAAGACTGCCATACAAAGATGTGAGAAAATGTGTTATTAATAACAAAAAATTAAACCACTACACTCCCCTCTACCCTTTGTATATTCAGAGAAAGAGGGGGAGATAGACAAAGAGAGAGAGAGAGAGAGAAAGGGAAAGAGAGAAAGGGAAAGAGAAAGAGAGAGAAAGAGAAAGAGAAAGCAAGAAAGAGAAAGAGAGAACAGGGAAAAGGAGAGAGAGAAAAGAGAGAGAGAGAGAGAAAGAGAAAGAGAGAAAGGGAAAGAGAGAGAAAAGAGAGAGAGAGAGAGAAAGAGAAAGAGAGAAAGGGAAAGAGAGAGAGAGAAAGAGAAAGAGAAAGAGAGGAAGAGAAAGAGAGAAAGTGAGGGAACAGAGAAAAAGAGAGAGAAAGAGAGAGAGAGAGAGAAAGAGAAAAAGAGAGAAAGAGAGAGAAGAAAGAGAGAGAGAGAAAGAGAGAGAGAGAAAAGAGAGAAGAGAGAAAAAGAGAGAAAGAGAGAACACAGAGAGAAAGAGAAAAAGAGAGAGGAAAAAAGAGAAAGAGAGCCTGTAGGGCCCTTTAAGAAAATTCTCCCAGCTCACAATGGTCCCCCAAAATGAACATCTGGGGTATAATTTGGCAGCATGTTTAATAACAAACAGTGCACAAAAATAGCATTGTTATGAAAGGTGATTTCATTTATGGAATCCTCTCGGTGCTTGTTCATTGTGAATGGATTTTATGGCCCCCTATTGGTTATTCTTCATTAGAAATAGAGATTCTTCCTTTTTTTTCCTCCCCCAACTGGGGTGCATTTGTTGAGAAATGAGCAAGAGTAGTCCTGCCGATACTCAGATGATTCTTTTTATCGGAAAGAGCCCTGTGGCCACAGTTTACAATCAGTGGGTATTTATATTAGAAACAATTGCATCGACAGTAATTATCTTATCACAGAAGACAGGGACCGGGACAAAAAAACAAGGACTGAAAAGAAATTTCACGATTGGACACCTACTGGGTGGATAATTAAGTAGCTCCATGGTTTCTTTCATTACTACATTCAATAACAGTTAAATACCAGGGTTCCTAGTCATAATCAGACATGATTTGATGAGATAGAGAGAAAGACAGGAAACAAACAGAATGATTTTCTAAAAAACGCTGGAGGAAATTGCAAAATGCTTATTTTGTGGGATAACCAGCGACAATTTCCTTTTTTTTTTCTTTGGGGAAATATTTGAGCTTTATTATTCTGCTAATTCTGCGAGCAGCTCTAATAATAGTAATAATAACCGTAATTATCAGAGCAGAAAAATCTGTGGAAACACATCCTTCTTCCACCCCGAAAGCTACCTTTTCATAATTGGTGGCGGGAAAAAAAAAAGCTTTAATTTAATAATAAAATAACAGGTGCACATTGGGCTGACGTGAGGTAAATAAAGTTTTTTGTTTTTTTAAAGGGAAGAAAATAAGATATTTCTGAAGGAAATTCATTCCCTCAGAACCATGACTAGATGGTTGTAGAGAGCATTACAAATTCATCTGTAACTGTATTTAGGATTAAGCCCATTGAGTAGATGTTAGCGCCTTTAAGGGAATCATGATTGATGTCCGAAAGTTAGTTTGTGTGATGGTGGTTTCTCTAAAATACTGTTCCTCTTAACAGAGTTGACACCGCTAGAGGAACCCATTGCTATGATATGGAATAAGCCACCATAGCAGCTTTCTTGGAAGTGGTACATTGCTTTTCGATTACTGTAGCTTTGAGGGACCTTAAATACTACTACTTATTTTGCATAAAACTGAAGGAAAGGTCCTTTCTGGTGACTTGAAATCCTAGGCTTAGAAATCTTGGAACACCGTCGCCTTCGACATGATCTAAGTTTAACTCACAGAATCATCTATTGTAATGTCCTTCCTGTTAAAGACTACTTCAGCTTCAATTGCAATAATATTAGAGCAACCAATAGATTTAAACTTAATGTCAACCGCTTTAATCTAGATTGCAGAAAATACGACTTCTGTAACAGAATCATCAGTGCTTGGAATACTTTACCTGACTCCGTGGTTTCTTCCCATAATCCTAAAAGCTTTAACCAAAAACTCTCTACTATTGACCTCACCCCATTCCTCAGAGGACCATAAGGGGCGTGCATAAGCTCACAAAAGTGCCTACCGTTCCTGTCCTATTGTTTTTCTTTTCTTCTTCCTATATACATATATGCTTATACCTCCTTATATTTACTCATATATGTGTTTATATATTATATAATCTTTTTGTATGATACCTACATATATTGTTATGACAAAATAAAATAAATAAATAAAATAAATGTTTAGTAGAAGAATTGGATTCTTCAAGTGAAGAGTTCTTTGCAACACTTAATTTCTGATCTCAGGAGTTGCTTCAAAGAAGGCTTGAGCCAGACTTAAAAAGAAAGTGTATATGTGACTATAGGAAGTTAGCACCTACCCCTCTCCTAGAAAAATGAAATATTTTAGGAAATATTAAAAGGGCAGAATATCTCCCCTAAAAGGGATGCAGAAACTCAGCCCCCCCCACACACACCTGTGTTAATGGGCCATTAAGGCGTGGGCCAGTCTATTCTACATAACAAAGATCTACCTCCTTCAGGCAGAGCCACAGTAGGAATTGTCCAAAGCCCTTTCATTACATCATCACCCAGCAAGGCTCAACCAAGCTTGGGATTCAAATACACAGCCTACAAAGTTACCCCTGCATGGCCCCATGGGGGTCTGACAACCAATCAGAATACAAGCTCAAATTCAAAAGCCCAGAGATGGTATAAAACTCAGGCACTCTCAGCATCTCCAGTGGTCGGTTTCAATTTTTTTTTACTAACATTTCTGTGGGTGTGGCTTGGTGGGTGTGGTATGGCTTGGTGGGCATGGCAGGGGAAGGATACTGTAAAATCTCCATTCCCTCTCAAATCCAGGGGAAGGTTACTACAAAATCCCCATTTCCTCCCGATCAGCTGGGACTCGGGAGGCAGAGAATAGATGGGAGCGGGGTCAGTCAGAATTTTTACTACCGGTTCTCCAAACTACTCAAAATTTCTGCTACTGGTTCTCCAGAACTGGTCAGAACCTGCTGAATCCCACCTCTGAGCATCTCTGCTTTTTGTCTCTTCGCCCAAGATCTTCAAGGCATGTGATCCTGTCCACCATTAAAACCATCCTTCCAAGCAGCCACCATGGTTCCAGTGTCTTTCTCCCCACTTGGAACTGAACCCAGAAGGATATTTCTTCCAACGTGAACACCCCACCAAAAAAAGGACACTACTTGACATCCCTCAACCAGATGCCAACAGATCAAGAGAAGGAACTGGGTTGATATAAGAAACCTTTTCACTTTTTCTGCCTAATTGCTCGTTGTATCCACAAATGTCCATTTTGGTTTAGTGATTTGGAAATAGGAGCTTAGTATTCTATGTGGGGAGCTGGCTGGTTGGGGGATCCACATCTGGATCCTCAAAGGCATTGGAAATAGGTCAGACTTGACCTTCAAACGAAGTATTTTTGGGAGAATGGGACAAGGATTGGTCTTTGTCACCTGCTGGGCCTCCAAAAGAACCTAAATTGTTTTCTGTTACACAGACATTATCCCACAGTTCAATGTCTAACGCAATTTGATTATCCACAATCATGTTCTAGCTTAGGTCCATTAACTTTTAGCAGTCTTAGCACTCAAATTATAGAAGAAAACATCAGTAATTAAATCACTCTTCCTTGGTGGTCCAGCAATTTCACTGTCAAGTGCACCAAAGAAAATGCAACACATTTTATACCCTGGAAAAAATAAAACCCTTTAAAACATCCATGATGGTATGAGTTCTTACAGTACTGAATGTCTACTCTCTCTCTCTTTTTTCCTTATTAACTGCTTAGCAGATAGTCAAATTAGAAACAGGGCCACTTTTAAAATAAATCTTTTCCCAGCATTCTCGCCATGTTTTGCAATCAATACAAGGCTAAAAAGTTAATGAAGTATTTAGTTACAAACTTCACCAGAGCTTAGATTAGCATTAAAGAATGTTCCTGGAACACTTTTTTTTAAAAAAAACACCAGATTAATCTTCACCGTTAGAATAATAATGAAAAGTATATAACTATCACAAAATTTATTTTATAATTTGCTTTATGAAAACAGTTTTCACACTCTGCTTTCCCGGCCCCTAGAATGCAGAGGTTTTGTACTGCTTAATATTTATGTTAAGAAATGCCAAAACATGCTTAGAGGCACAACAGACTTAAAGAACATCATATTAAGAGCCATATCTTGAACGAGCTGATATGAGAAACAGAACACTATTTTTAAAATAATGTTCCCAGGCCAAGCTAGATTAGACTTTGCCATAATAATACTCAAAACTTCTATATGCTATCCAGTTTTCCAGACTGATGTCCAAGATTTCCAGCATTCATTGAAATTAATCTTCTTCCTCCCCCCTACCCTCAGAATAAATCCATTGTATCACAACTCACAAAACCAGTCTTGTATAGGTACATATCAGAACAAGGAAAGATAGGTATTCTCAGGAGGAAAGTCTGAATAAATCTGAGCTAGTAAGCATGGGATGTGGTGGCTCAGTGGCTAAGGCACTGAGCTTGTCGATCGAAAGGTCAAAAGTTCAGTGGTTCAGATCCCCAGCACTGTGTAACTGAGTGAGTTCCCGTTACTTGTCCCAGCTTCTGCCAACCTAGCAGCTGACCAGTCTGGAAACACCCACTCCATCTACCAATCAAGATGCAACCACACAGCCAACCAACCTGCTTACAGCAACACTCCCCACCTCCCCACCAGTATTTATAGAGAGATGGCAGCTCCGACCACACTTTGCTTGCACAGGCACGAAGCCAAAAGCACCAGCCTGAAGAGGATGAGTGAGACCTCGTCGAAACGTCACCAAGATACTCTCAACCTTACACGGGAAAAGACCCGAATATGCCAAGACATACACACACACACACACACACACACACACACACACACACACACACACATATATATATATATAGGTCTTTGGTTATTCGGGTTTTCTCCCACGTAAAATTGGAAGTGTCTTGGCGACGTTTCGATGAAGTCTTATTCGTCATCTTCAGGCTTCAGCTTCGTGCTTCTTGCTCCCAGAAGCACGAAGCTGAAGCCTGAAGATGACGAATGAGACTTCATCGAAACGTCGCCAAGACACTTCCAATTTTACGCAGGAGAAAACCCGAATAACCAAAGACCTATATACAAACACCCACGAAAACCTCAGAAAACAAATATATATATATATATATAAAGTTGGAATCTAAAATTTAGCCAATTTTGGGACTCCTGTAGGATTTTATGAGATCACTCATAAAATTGTAACATACAATTTGAAACTCAAGGTAAATAGGGACAGTTCAGTAGGGAGAACCTGACAATTTGAAGGGTAGTGTGGGAAAAAGTGGCTACCTTTTTTGAAATCCTTCTTTAGACTTAAGTTTGCTTGTGCATCTATTATTGATGTGCTGAGCGACAATCAGAATATGTTTTGCTTATTTTCTGCAGCATTTGGGATTAAGCTACCGGTAAGTGATGCAATTGCACTCTGCTTCCTTCCATTTTTTTAACCCAAGACTCTTCCGTGATGACTTACCTATCAGGCGTTTTATTCACAATTTATTCCTCCCAGACCTTGTGGACTTTCAGTCTCTTTCATTTCTGTTCCTTCAAGGGTATTTGCTTATCGCATTTTGATTCTGTTGTTTATAGTAAACTTGATTTAATAGGATTGTGGTGAGCCACTTAAAAGTTGCTTGGATTTTCTTTTTCAAAGATGGGCATCCAAACAACTCTTTAAAATAAATAAAGATGGGCCTTACATACTTGGTGAATTATAAAAAAGGTGATATACACAAGCCAGTATCAAACCTACTTTGCCATAGTTAAACATTAATTCAAGATTTTCCCTCTTTAATCCTTGATCTTTATGTGAAGAGATCTTACTCCCTTCCACTTACTCTTATATAATATAATATAATATAATATAATATAATATAATATAATATAATATAATATAATATAATATAATATAATATAATATAATATAATATAATATAATATAATATAATATAATATAATATAATATAATATAATATAATATAATATAATATAATATAATATAATATAATATAATATAATATAATATAATATAATACAATACAATACAATACAATACAATACAATACAATACAATACAATACAATACAATACAATACAATACAATACAATATAATAATATAATATAATATAATACAATATTATAATATAATGTAATTTAATTTAATATAATATAATATAATATAATATAATACAATACAATACAATACAATACAATACAATACAATACAATACAATATAATATAATATAACAACAGAGTTGGAAGGGACCTTGGAGGCCTTCTAGTCCAACCCCCTGCCCAGGCAGGAAACCCTACACCATCTCAGTCAGATGGTTATCCAACATTTTCTTAAAAATTTCCAGTGTTGGAGCATTCACAACTTCTGCAGGCAAGTCGTTCCACTGATTAATTGTTCTAACTGTCAGGAAATTTCCCTGAGCCACCACATCCCTAATGTTTATAATCTAAACACTGCTAAAAAAATAAATATAAAAAGATAGGTGAGAAGTCAGATAATCCTGAGAATACTCACATGTTTTTTTGTTGGTCCAAGGTAGTCCAGTTAATCTAAACAGGGGTCCCCAAACTTGGCAGCTTTAAAACTTGTGGACTTCAGCTCCCAGAATTCTCCAGTCAACTATGCTGGCTGGAGAATTCTGGGGGTTAAAGTCCACAAGTCTTAAAAGAGCCAAGTTTGAAAACCCCTGCTTTAGGAGATTGTGCAATGTAGTGATCTCTGTGTCTTCTGCTAAATGGTAGTGGGTTAATCCTATTATGTCCTGAAGGATCTTAATCCCATCACCCTGGAGCTGAAGGTCTTCTGTTCTGTAGATATAGTCTTTGTTGATTGCTTTGCCCGGTCTTTCTTAATGGGCACAAAATATCTGCTGGGGAGCATTCAGAAAGACTGAGTCTGCTTTCTGTCTTTAAAAAAAGACATGTTAGATCATCCAAGTCTTCACAGTAAGACATTTTCAAATGGACTTAACTTGTGTTCCCCATTGCTATCATCCACCCTCAGCAGATTTCTTATGCAAGGAACTAGCTGAGTCTTGCAAAACCCAGGAAAGAGAAGAAATTAGTGCTTGTTTGGACTCTTGCCAAAACGCATGTAATACACACAAACACATATATAAAATACAAAAGGGTTTTCTCCAGCTGAGAGCACAAGTGGATGCATGTCACCGATGATTAGCTTTTTGGTTTAACCTACTGGTAAAACAGTCTATTTTCTGTAGCTTGAATGCATTTGGCTAACCACAAATAAACCACCTTCTGTGAATCTCAGAACAGATGCTTTGCAGAAGAATCATATTTCCAGTCCCAGTTCTGATGCACAGATTGGCAAGCCAAGGCTTCCAGAATACATTGGAATATATAAAAGAAAATGCACAGGTACTGGATATGTGGTACCTTGCTCAATAGTAGTAACTGTGAGAGGGATCTCGGAGTCCTAGTGGACAACCATTTAGATATGAGCCAGCAGTGTGCAGCAGCTGCTAAAAAAGCCAACACAGTTCTGGGCTGCATAAACAGAGGGATAGAATCAAGATCACGTGAACTGTTAGTGAACTGTTATAATGCCTTGGTAAGGCCACACTTGGAATATTGCATTCAGTTTTGGTTGCCACGATGTAAACAAGATGTGGAGACTCCAGAAAGAGTGCATAGAAGAGCAACAAAGATGATTAGAGGACTGGAGGCTAAAACATATGAAGAACGGTTGCAGGAACTGGGTATGTCTAATCTTATGAAAAGAAAGACTAGGGGAGACATGATAGCAATGTTCCAATATCTCAGGGGCTGCCACAAAGAAGAATGGGTCAACCTATTCTCCAAAGCACCTGAGGGTAGAACAAGAAGTAATGGATGGAAACCAACCAAGGAGAGAAGCAACCTGGAACTAAGGAGAAATTTCCTGACAGTTAGAACAATTCATCAGTGGAACAACTTTCCTCCAGAATGTTCCAGCACTGGAAGTTTTTAAGAAGAGATTGAATAACCATTTGCCTGAAGTGGTGTTGGGTTTCCTACCTAAGCATGGGATTGGAGTAGAAGACCTCCAAGGTCCCTTCCAGCTCTGTTATTCTATTCTATTCTGTTCTATTCTATTCTATTCTATTCTATTCTATTCTGCAGATCGAGTCCATAACTTAGAGACCCATTCTAAGCCATACAAGTTGTCAATTTCAGAGCCTTTGTGTTTTTCTTGGTAGGTGGATATTGAATTTTATTATGAAGCACAAATTGCTTTAAGATTAACCCCAAGCTTCTGCTCTTTACATTATTGTAAAGATAATAATAATTATTATTATTATTATTATTATTATTATTATTATTATTATTATTATTATTATTATTAATTATTATTATAATTATTATTATTGTAAAATAATGTAAATGGTCTTTACATTATTGGAAACACTCAGGGCAATTTATGATTAATATGGTGGAAGTCATAACTGTTGGAAGAAATATCCATCTGGGTTCAGTTCCAAGTGGGGACAAAGACACTGGAAACATGGAGACTGCTTGGAAAGATGGTTTAATGGTGACCAGGATCACATGGCTTGAGATCCTGAACAGAAAAGGGGCTGAGATCCTGTGTGCTCCCTGGTTTTATGCTTTTTCTGAGCTTTGAACTTTCTGGGGCACAGGAAGAGTATCCTGATTGGTTGTCAGACTCCCAGGGGGTGGGAGTCTTAGCTAACATTGTAGGTTGTCCCTCAAGCTTGCCTGAGCCTTGCTGGCTGATGTAATCTTCCCAGGTGCCATGTGGTGAGATGGGTAGAGGCTAATCCTATCATGTCCTGAGGACCATGTCTTAATCCCATCACCCTGGAGCTGAAGGTCTTCTGTGTTGTAGATAAGATGTCTTTTGTCTTTCTGGGGCTATTAACAAAGGTGGGGGCCGCTTTCCAAGAGCATGTTTCTCCTTTTCTCCTTTTCTCATCCAGGAAGGTATAATATTCTGCTTTTTAAAATATTTCCTAGAATATTTCATTCTTCTAGGAGGGGGGTGGGTGCTAAATTCCTACATAACGAAACAAAACAACTGACTTTGCAATACAGAATCCAATGTTGACACCAACCCACTAATTGATCCTCCTAACCATTGTGATTATCAACATTTGTTTGCTTTTTTCTCTCTTCTATGAAATTGTTTTTTTTTCATAATTTTCCTGTCTCTCCTGCTCTTATATCGTTTTGATTGCTGCTGATTATCTGCTAGGGAGCTACACAGTAGATAATACTATTGTAGTATTGTATGCCTTATTTGAGAGGGTATATTTTCACGAAGTTTATACCATAAAGTGTGTGCAGAAGGAGTTTCTGTTTATATATATATATATTTTTGCATTAAATTCAGAAAGAGCAAATATGCCAATGGTAATGTAAACGTTAGGCTATATAATTTAGTATCATCTTGTTGTTCTGCAATTAACTTGTGGATTGTTGTGTCTGCGCCCCTCGACCTCGGGCCTCCTGCCAGAAAGTGACTTGGAAAGTGAGGGGGAAGGGCCATCAGGATTTACCTCAGGAGGACTGGCTTCCCTGGCTCAGCTCCAGGAGCCAGAAGCAGGCCAGGTGGAAGAGATAACGAGGCCTCCGTCCCCTGATTCTTCACCCCTCAGGCCACGCCTTCAGACCCAGCTGACGGCAATCAGGCTTGGTTAGACCCTAGGTTTCATAGGCAGGAGAGGAGGGAACAACAGAAGCAGGGGCGGGGCAGGCCTAGGAAGTGCTGAGTCATGGAGCCACACCCCACAGGATATAAAAGGCAGCCAGAGCTGTTGTGCCTCTTAGCAGGCAAATCAAATGATTAACTAAGAGCTGGAGTTTGTTCCTGGGTGACTCATCGGCGTTGAGTGAGATAACAGAGACACTTGGCAGGCGCTCGCTATTCTGCTGCCAGAGCTGATAGTGCCGGCTAATTAAGCCATCACTCAGACGGAGGCGAAAGAGGACAGAACACGGGTTTCAAAGGCAAGATTTAAAAGAACACTTCAAGTCAATCAGAGATAAAGTGGCAGGACTGATTTACCTAGTATATTGTCTAAGGCAGCGGTGTGCAACTCACGTCATCACGGCGGTGTCACATGATGTATCAGGATTCCCCCCCCCTTGCTAAAATGGGTGTGGGCATGGCCAGCATGTGAGGCATCTGGCCCACGGGCCAGGAGTTTGACAGCTCTGGTCTAAGGCAAGGAGATAAATTGAAACATACTGTAATGCAGGGGTCTCCAACCTTGGTCCCTTTAAGACTTGTGGACTTCAACTCCCAGAATTCCTCAGCCAGCAAAGCTAGCTAAGGAACTCTGGGAGTTGAAGTCCACAGGTCTTAAAGTGGCCAAGGTTGGAGACCCCTGCTGTAATGAATGTTCCTGTAAAAGGAGGTAGGATGATTATTCACAGGTGTGATGGTCTATGGCAGGGGTGAAATCCAAAATTTTTCCCTACTGGTTCTGTGAGCGTTGCTTGATGGGTATGGCAGGGGAAGGATACTGCAAAATCCCCATTCCCTCCCCACTCCTGGGGAAATGATATTGCAAAATCTCCATTCCCTCCCCACTCTGGGGCCAGTCAGAGGTGGTATTTGCCAGTTCTCCGAACTACTCAAAATTTCCGCTACCGGTTCTCCAGAACCTGTCAGAACCTGCTGGATTTCACCCCTGATCTATGGTGATTCTCAGTCATCCAGGTTAGGGTTGTCCGAAAGACCCTTTGTCAAAAGGCAACTGGACCAGGGGTGTTATTCATGTACCTTTGCTACCGGTTCGCAAATGTGAGCGTGCGAGCATAAGTGCACCAACGTGCCTACCGTCCTTGTCCTAATGTCCCCTTTTATTTGTATCCATTCCATGTTTTAATAATCACGTTTATACTTATATCTGTTATCTAATAGATGCTCGACAAATAAAATAAATAAATAAAAATAATTTCCCTGCTAGCTTTGCTCGGAAGGGGAATTTTGGGAGTTGAAGTTTGCACGTATGAAAGTTCCCAAGGTGGAGAAACACTTATACTTTAATATTATTAAGGATTCTACAGATTTTTGCCTTTTCTCTGCCTTCCTAGTTCTTTTTTCTCTTCATCCACACCATTCCAGAGTGAATATTTCAGTCCCTACTTTATGTCTCGTCTCTTCCTGATCTCTGTTCCAGGTACACTCTCTCTCTCTCTCTCTCTCTCTCTCTCATACACACACACACACTCAAAATTTCCCTTTTATCTACATGCAGATGAATTATAGTTTCTACTGTGAAATAAATTTACAGAACAGAAAAGACATTCATTTGGAAACTGACTTTTAGTCCAGAGACAAAAGCAATTACAGTCAATTTCCCTTGCAAATCTTAATAAATGTTGGTTACTTTTAGAACATTTTCAGCTATTTTTTTTTAAAAAAAATTTTTATTTTACAGTTATTATTTAAAGCCTTTGAATTTTAAAGCTTTTAAATATTCCATCCACAATTCTTTATTTGAGACAGGGAGATGTAAAATTTACTCGAGACAAAATGAAAAGAATAATGTTACAGAGTTCCATAGAAATATGTAGAGTTATGCTAATGGGATATATCGAGAAGAATGCTTATAAGATAAAGTGGCCAAGACTGGGAATGGGAACACTAATACTTTCTGATGCAGAAAAAAAAAATGACAAGGAAAACATATGCATAATGGATACAGAAGGAAAACAGTAGTTGTAAAGAATATAGTCAAAAGAAGCAGAGAAAATGGAGAACCATTTCGATGAGAGTAAAAAAAAATGTGTTTTAGGAGTGGATGAAAAGGGTTAAACCAGAAGCTTTCAAACAGAGTCAAGGGAATTAAAAATAAAAGTTATGAAACTATTTGGCATGAAACTGAAAGGGAGAAAATACATGAAGGAGTATTTTGCAGATCTGCAAGGAAAAAATATAGCAGTAATTCAAACAGCGGCATTGAAATGAATGCTTATAAATGTCAGTAGCCTAGGAAAAATGATAATCATGAAATCACAGGTGGTGCGAGAACACGGAAAAATATCAGGGCTGAAGATGGAGATGATGCAATTGAAGAAAAGTTCAGGCAGATATGTGGCTTGTTTATGGAGCACCTGTGAGACTTAACTTGTGGGTCTGAAGAGTTTAACAGTTGGGGCCTTGTTATTTTTTATTAGTAGTATTATGACAATATACACAGCAAACGAGATAACTATGCCGGATTTCGTATCACTATCACTAGCTGAACACTTCCCAAGCATTTAAGACTGCGTGATGTATCGGCGAATTATGCAGGCAGATCCCAGTAAGGTGGCCTTCTGCAGCTGACCAATGGTGATCTTGTCAGCGCCAATTGCTTTTAAGTGCTTGCCTAGGTCTTTAGGCACAGTGCCCAGTGTGCCGAGTACCACGGGAACCACCTGCACTGGTTTATGCCAGAGTCTCTGCAGTTCGATTCTCAAGTCCTGATATCTGGTGAGTTTTTCAAGTTGTTTCTCACAGATTCTGCTGTCACCAGGTATGGCAATGTCGACGATCCACACTTTTTTCTTCTCCACAATCGTAATATCTGCGATGTTGTGTTCCAAAACTTTGTCAGTCTGTATTCGGAAGTCCCACAGTAGTTTTGCATGCTCATTTTTGATCACTTTTTCAGGCTTATGATCCCACCAGTTCTTTGCCACCAGTCAGATAATAGTTGTGACACAAGTTCCAGTGGACCATCTGAGCAACTGTGTTGTGATGTTGTTTGTAGTCTGAGCTATTGTCTTGCAGCTATTAGTATTAGTTGTAGTAGTAGTATTAGTATTATGGTTGTTCACATAGTCAGCCAGATGTTTAGAAAGAATATGACATTTTTGTCCACCTAGCAAGTCCTTCTGAAGGATCTGGGATAGGCACAGGGTTGAAATCCAGTAGGAGAACCAGTAGTGGCAATTTTGAGCAGTTCAGAGAACCGGTAGCAGAAATTTTAAGTAGTTTGGAGAACTGGCAAATACCACCTCTGGCTGGCCCCAGAGTGGGGTGGGAATGGAGATTTTGAAATATCTTTCCCCCAGGAGTGTGGTGGGAATGGGAATTTTGCAGTATCCTTCCCCTGGAGTGGGGAGGGAATGGGGATTTTGCAGTATCCTTCCCCTGCCATGCCCATCAAGCCACGCCCACAGAACCAGTAGTAAAAAAAAATTGATTTCACCACTGGATAGGCAGATGTAGTGGTAATTTCAAATATATTGTTGCAGGATGTAAGCCGTTTCAGGTAAACTTGCCATTTCCTATTGAATGATGGCAATTTTTTCAATGTTATTGGTGTTTAAATGCTCCAGATCTTCTGGGATTTCACCCAAAGCACTTATTACTACTGGTACTAGCTTTGCTTTCTTTTGTCACAATTCTACTTCTATTTGCAGCTAGTTAGACAGACAGACAGATGAGAGAGGCAGATGGATAGATATAATTTTCTCCAATGCTTTCCCCTTTTTTCATTTTTTTTCATTTTTATTTTATTATATAAAATACAAAGAAGAGAAGAAAAAACAGGAAATTAAGGGATGGAAAGGGAACAGGGAAAAGGGGGTGTGAGATACAAGGGGAAAGAGAAAAAGAAAGAAAAGGGGACATTGACTTTCAACTCTTCTTAGCACAATTCAAGATAAACACATGCCAACCTCAACTTTTTGCTTTTACACATTAATATATAACTAGCCATTCCTGCTACACCAAATCTTTCTAATCAACAAAACCAAGGTCAACATTTCATTTTTTTTTCCTTCACAAGCAAAAACCCCAGAAGCGATATCCAAGTAAGAACGTATTTTCCTCTTTGAATAAAGTAATCAATTTAACCATTCCTGCTTTATCTTCCTTGCTATGGAAATAATGTGTGTTTCTATTTGCACCTAGTAATCTTTGTGAACTGCCACAATTTTTATTTACAGAATTTATGGTATTCTTTCAAATTCTAGGAAAAAAAGGGAGGGGATTAAAAAAAAATTAAATCAAAACTTTCTAATACATCTTTTTCTTTGACTTCTTAACATGCAAGCTTTAAACGTCAGTATTGCCTTTAGATTCCTCCCTCCAGTTCTTTCCAGGGTTGAAATGTTCTGAAGTCTGCTACCGGTTCACTTCCTGCTTTCTAGTGAATATAAATCAGTACAGCTGATTGTTGCACAGCTGATCGTTGGAACTTTTTTAAAAACAAAACAAAACATTTTTTAGCATTTTTTTACTACCGGTTCCAGCGAACCATCCCAAACCGATAGCATTTCATCCCGGTTCTTTCTCTTATATGCAACTGTCTCTAGTAACTGCAACATCCTTTTTCATTCTTTCTTATGATAAACAAATGCTCACATGCAGTAAACAGAATCTTGCCAAGCTAAACACTAACTACTTAACATCGTAACATCTAATAACATTGAATTGTTAACTTCGGCATACAAAACCTTTACCAAACCAATTCTTGAATACAGCTTGTCTGCCTGGAATCCACACTGTATATCGGACATTAATACGATTGAGAGGTTCCAGAGATATTTCATGAGAAGAGTCCTCCACTCCTCTACTCACAATAGAATCCCTTATGCCACCAGGCTTGAAATTTTTGGCTGGGAAAATCTGGAACTGCAGCACCTGCGGTCCGATCTACACAAAATTGTCTGCTACAATGTCTTGCCTGTCAATGACTTCTTCAGCTTCAACCTCAATAATACACGGGCAAGCAATCGATACAAACTCAAGGTAAACCGTTCCAAACTCGGTTGCAGAAAATATGACTTCAGCAACAGAGTGGTCAATGCCTGGAATGCTCTATCTGACTCCATTGTTACAGCCTCAATGTTGTGTCCCACTCCTCCTCTGACGGCCGGGTCTGGGAAGTCTGTATCAAGCGTGGCCACGAAGCCTCTGCAGCTTTGCCAAATTCCTGTCAGAGTTCTCAGGGCAGGCAGGAATCCAAAGTGTGACTTCAGCAACCAGATGAGACTTTGCCTGACTCAAGGAATGCCAAAAAGCAGATCCTTTATATAGGCCATGGGGTGTGGCTCCATGACTTAGCACTTATCCAGGCCTGCCCATCCCTTCCTTTTGCTGACATCGCCTCTCCATTCTCCGGAAGCGGGGATCTGCCCACCTTTCGTCCTCCTGCTCAGCTGCCAGCAATTCCAGCTCATGGCTGGCTTCTTGCTCACACGCTGTAGGAGGGAGGTTTGTTTGCTCAGTCTGTCCAGGCATGGTGCCAGGGCTGGGGGCTGGAGGCATGCCAGGCCATTCTTCTTCACTATCAGTCTCTTGTTCAGATAGCAGGAGATGGGAGAGGCCCGGATGAGGAGAGGAGGGCGGGTGAGGCACAACACTCAAACCCTCACAGCTTCGACCTCAAACTGTCTACCGTGGACCTCACCCCATTCCTAAGAGGTCCGTAAAGGGGGCGTGCATAAGCGCACCAGTGTGCCTAGTGTCCCTGTCTTACTATCTCCATTTATCTGTATTTACTTCCTTTTTTCATGTTTATGTTCATACTTATACTTGCTACCTTGTGCATGTTAGACAAACAAATAAAAATAAATAAATACTTTCATCCAAACGGATGGACCCTAGAAAATTCTATTGAACGGCTGTCCCTGTCTCTTTTCCTCTGGGTTGGGTTGCCTTTTGTCTCATCCCTCTTTCCCTCCTTCTTGGGAAACTGGTCCTTCATTATAATCCATCACCCCAGCTCCTCCTCTATAGGCACCAACTGGCACAGATTAAAAGGGACAGGGAAAATGTAAGAAGTGTTGTGTGGCTTTATGCCAGCCTCTTGGTAGATTTTTTTTTTTTTTGCTCTTCAGCAGATCACTGAAAAGTGTATGAATGTGGCCAAAAAAATGTATTACACTTTCTTTTCTTTTCTTTTCTTTTCTTTTGGTTTAGCTTTAGAAAAGGGTACGATAAAGTGAATGGGCTAGAATTATGGATTCTTCTGCATGAAGATGAAGTTGAAGGTTGGTTAAGTGAATGGTTCCACATCGATCGGAAAGTAGAGCTGGGATGCATAATCATCTATTAGCATTTTAAAATGCATTGACGAATACATGTAGAAAGAACGTTGTGGTGACATTAGAAGTGTGTGGCTTGTACCTCAATGAAAATGTTCATAGGCTTTTCTATGCAGGGGGCGTCTTCCTGTTAGCTGAGCATTCTAATGAATTTTGTGCGTAGATTACATGAGGTAATGAGGAATGTGGACCTGAAACTTAATTTATCAAAGAGCGGAGAGAATCTATATATAAGAGAACATGGATTCAGCGAGCAAGCTGTAGCTCGTGAAAATTCAGAGCAAAAAAAATAAACAAATGGGATTCTGTGTACCTTCGTAAACGTTTGCAAAGAAGCTGGTGGGAAGGTTCTAAAGCTTGAATATACTGGTAGAATGAAGGTAGTGCTATGTAAGTGAGCAGGGAGTTAGCCTACAGTATTGCGTTCTTTTTTTTAAAAAAATAATTTTATTCATAAACATAACATATAACATAATAACAGAGTTGGAAGAGACCTTGGAGGTCTCTAGTCCAACTCCCTGCCAAGGCAGGAAACCCTACACCATTTCAGACAAATGGCTATCCAACTTTTTCTTAAAAATGTCCAGTGTTGGTGCATTCACAACTTCTGCAGGCAAGTTGTTCCACTTATTGATTGTTCTAACTGTCAGGAAATTTCTCCTTAGTTCTAAGTTGCTTCTCTCCTTGATTAGTTTCCACCCATTGCTTCTTGTTCTACCCTCAGGTGCTTTGGAGAATAGTTTGACTCCCTCTTCTTTGTGGCAACCCCTGAGATATTGGAACACTGCTATCATGTCTCCCCTAGTCCTTCTTTTCATTAAACTAGACATACCCAGTTCCTGCAACCGTTCTTCATATGTTTTAGCCTCCAGTCCCCTAATCATCTTTGTTGCTCTTCTCTGCAGTCTTTCTAGAGTCTCAACATCTTTTTTACATCATGGCGACCAAAACTGGATGCAATATTCCAAGTGTGGCCTTACCAAGGCATTATAAAGTGGTATTAACACTTCACGTGATCTTGATTCTATCCCTCTCTTTATGCAGTTTTTTGACAATTTTTGAATACAGTGTATTGCCAGGGTATACCATTTACAAGAAGTAAAAAAAGACCAGATAGAAAATAGTAATAAATATTAACACATGAACTAATAACAGTAATAATAATAATATAATAACACATGTACTGGGTATAATAGTATTAATATAACCAAATATGTAAGAAACTAAGTTTCTTTTTAGATTGGCTTATTTACATTTTTGTCAACTATAATCATTGTAATTATAAACCATCTCTATTTTTAATACATACATTCATAGTCTTTCTTCCTCTAATTTCTACCTCTTGTCTCTAACCACTCATAAAATTTATTCCACATCAGATAATATTCTGTCTCTTCTTTATCTTTTATTTTTAAAGTTAGTCTGTCCATTTCAGCACAGTCTAAAAATTTTTTGAATTACTTTCTCATCTGATAAGGTGTACAGTATTGCATTCTAACCCCTGTGCCACCGAAGCTCATTATAATAAAATGAAGTCTCTAAGTTTTTTAAAACAAATTTTAATGGAAATTCAAAGCTTAAAAGTTTAAAAGCAAGATAAAATAAGTATCTGCCTACCAGAGATATTCCCAGGGAAAGTAGATTCTGACATGGAGCCAACTTTTATTGACTCCACTTCCTGGTTGCCCAGTAAGTAAATAAACTGTTGCAATCAGCACAATTAATGGAAAATCCTTACTGTCATACTGATATCGGGGGACTGATACAAATACATGAAGATGGGAAAACCTATGCATTTTTTTTGGATGCAGAAAAGAAAGAGAAATGTGGTTCTGTCAAGCCAAACACCAACCAGATATCATAAAAATGCAAACCAAATTAGGAACGTCCAATCCATTACTGAGGAGTAAACGCAAGATGGACATCAAAAGATAAAGGTAAAGGTTCCCCTCGCACATACGTGCTAGTCGTTGCCGACTCTAGGGGTGGGGTGCTCATCTCCGTTTCAAAGCCGAAGAGCCAGCGCTGTCTGAAGACGTCTCCATGGTCATGTGGCCGGCATGACTCAATGCCAAAGGCGCACAGAACGCTGTTACCTTCCCACCAAAGGTTGTCTCTATTTTTTCCACTTGCATTTTTTACGTGCTTTCGAAACTGCTAGGTTGGCAGAAGCTAGGACAAGTAATGGGAGCTCACCCCGTTACACAGCAGCACTAGGGATTCGAACCGCCGAGCTGCCGACCTTTCGCTCGACAAGCTCAACGTCCTAGCCCCTGAGCCACCGCGTCCCTCTAGATGGACATGACATCTCAAATGGACAGCTAACATCAAAAACATCATTAAAAAAGGACAACAAAGAATGTTCTTTCTGCGCCAACTCAGTAAGCTCAAACTGCCCAAGGAGCTGTTGATCCAATTCTACAGAGGAATTATTGAGTCTGTAATTTGCACCTCTATAACTGTCTGGTTCGGTTCTGCAACCCAACAAGAAAAACACAGACTTCAGAGGATAATTAGAACTGCAGAAAAAATAATTGCTACCAACCTGCCTTCCATTGAGGACCTGTATACTGCACGAATCAAGAAGAGGGCCGTGAAAATATTTGCAGATCCCTCGCATCCTGGACATAAACTGTTTCAACTCCTACCCTCAAAACGACGCTATAGAGCACTGCACACCAGAACAACTAGACACAAGAACAGTTTTTTCCCGAAGGCCATCACTCTGCTAAACAAATAATTCCCTCAACACTGTCAGACTATTTACTGAATCTGCACTACTATTAATTGTTCCATAGCTCCCATCACCAATCTCTTTCCACTTATGAATGTATGACTATAACTTGTTGCTGGCAATCCTTATGATTTATATTGATATATTGATCATCAATTGTGTTGTAAATGTTGTACCTTGATGAACGTATCTTTTATTTTATGTACACTGAGAGCATATGCACCAAGACAAATTCCTTGTGTGTCCAATCACACTTGGCCAATAAAAAATTCTATTCTATTCTATTCTATGAAGGGAAAGCAAAAGATAGTAGTGTTTCAATATTTAGAATGACGGGATCAAATATTTTCCAAAAAAAAAAAAGGGCAAGACAAGAAGCAATGGATGGAAACTAACCAAGGAGAGAAGCAACCTAGAACTAAGGAGATCATTCCTGAGAGCAATGGAGCAGCTTGCCTTCAAAAGCTGTGGGTGCTCCATTACTCTCTTACTCTATATTCTATATCTATTTGGAATTAACAAGGGCATCATGTGAAAATGTCAACAGTGAATAAATAGATAGGAAAGTAAAGTAAGACAACCTTCATTTATAAATAAGACACAGGCAGGCTGTATCCTCACTGAACTCCAAGCTAGCCAATTTACAACCTAGACGAAAAATCTGATGTTTTAATTGCTGTTCAAACAAGCAAGAAATGCTGTTTGCAAGACCTAAACATCTCGGAAACCCAACGTAAGCAGATATTCCCTGCAGCTTTGTATCTCCCACTGATTAAAAAAAAAAAGGATCCAAAACAGAATTCTGGTGATTATAATAAAGACCAAACTCACTACGATTGAAAAATAATGTTTCAAATTTAGCTGGACGCTGGGTACCTTTTAGATGCCAAGGCCTGATACAAACAGATCAGTCTCAGTTGGATTAAAGGATTTAGGTGACATTCAACTTAAATGCTGCTTTTGCAGATAATTCAAGTCCACGGTGACACTGTGTCTCCTGAAACTGTTGGGATGTACTCTAAGAATGCACCAGATCCTTCAAAAATAGACCCAAGGCATTAATGAACACAAGGATTTCTTGTTTAAAACAAAACTGGGAAATCTCACGGGTGTGGTCTTAAGCCAGTGGTTCTCAACCTTTATAGTGCTGCGACCCCTTTAATACAATTCCCCATGATGTGGCGACCCCAACCGTAAAATTAGCCTCAGCAGTTGCAGAAGGGGAAAAAAAGCGGCAAACTGTTTTTTTGTATTTATCACGCCTGAAGCCGTATTGGCTAGCGATCTGAACTGCTTGCGATTGCCTTGAGGACGGAGGCATTATAGTGGAGACCCCTCCCCTATTAAGTTTATCGCGCCTGAAGCCAGATTAGGCTAGCGATTGGTAGTGATTGCTTGTGGAGTCAACCATTGGAGCACGATTCTTCGACTCGCAAGTATACTTCCCATATTTCCGATGGTCTTAGGCGACCTCTGGCAAATCGTCCTTTGACCCCCAACGGGGTCATGACCCTCAGGTTGAGAACCGCTGTCTTAAGCAATCCTAAATAGTGAATGGGATGGAATAGTAAATGAAATATTCCTCATGGCAATGAAGGGCAATAATGCAAAATACAGAGACTCCTGCAGCATTGCAGTTTAGGAATTTTAAAATAATCTATTAATCCCTTTATTAGGAGCCATGGTGGCACAGTGGTTAGAATGCAATACTGAATATACTAATACTCTGCCCATAGCCAGGAGTTCAATCATGACAAGCTTAAGGTTGACTGAGCCTTCCATCCTTCCAAGGCCAGTAAAATGAGGTCCCAGATTGTTGGGCGCAGTGGGCTGATTCTGTAAACTACTTAGAGAGTGCTATAAAGCAGTGTGGAGCTGTATGTAGCAATATCATTTAGACTTATATTCCGATTCACAGTGCTTTACAGCCCTCTCTAAGCAGTTCATAGAGTCAGCCTATTGCCCTCAACAATCTAGGTCCTCATTTTACCAACTTTGGAAGGATGGAAGCTTGAGTCAACCTTGAGTCTGGTGAGAATCGAACTGCTGATCTGCAGGCAGCTGGCAGTCAGCAGAAGTAGCCTGCAGTACTGCATTCTAACCACTGCGCCACCCCAGCTCTTATGTAAGTCTAAGTGCTATTGCTATTTTTCTTGATAGGAAGTAAGCAAGCAAGTGTAAAATACAGAAGACTCTCAATCACAAACTTCATAAAAAGGGAGCAGGAGTGGACGGACTCTGTAAAGCCATCATGTAAACATTTCCTCCCACAAACCTCAGGAACTTGAAGGATGAGCAAAACAAAGTCTTCCTTCAGTGGGGAAACAAAACCACACCAACTCAGACCGAGTGAAACATAACTCCTTGCTTTGTAGTCATTTAAAGTAAATGGCAGCTCAGCCAAGAGATAAATCAGCTGAGCTCTCCAATACTATTAATGTCATGTGAACCCAGAGGCCCAGAGCTGTTTTCAAAAACTAATCCAGAATTTTTCTAGGAAAGTGCCCTAAATTTTTGCATGCTGTTTATTTCACATCACTTTTTCTACCCACACCTCATAAAAGCTGGACCCATACCTATCGATCATTGTCTTCCCTTCTGCAGATATGGAAATGCTGAAAACAGGCAGAATAAAGGAGTTGGAAGGGGCCTTTGAGATCTCCTTGTCCAACCCCTTGCTCAGGCAGGGAACTCTACAGCCATGATGGTGAACCTATGGCATGCATGCCAGAGGTGACACACAGAGCCCTCTCTGATAGCACGCATGCCGTTGCCCCGGGTCAGATTTCCATGGCGTTTCTTTCATGAGCTTCTGCTTTCCTGCAAACAACCAGACAGACGCTCACAAAAGAAAAAGATCTGATCTCTTGCCACGCTGCCAGTGTTTGGATGCAGTGCCTCCCGCCAGTCAGTTGGTCTTCAGGTCTCTGTGCATGTGTGCATGTCCATGCATGAGCTCGCTAATGTTGATGATGGCCATAAGCATGTGAGCGTGCACAGTTTGGGCACTCAGTGTCTAAAAGGTTCTGTTGTGACTCCAGCCCCCGAACCTGGCCCCATGCCTGAAAGTGACTCCGAAAGTGAGGGGGAAGGGCGGTAAGGCTTACCTCAGGAGCACCAATCCCTTTGGCTCGACTCCAGGAGCCAGAACCGGACCAGTTGGAGGACGTAATGAGGCCATCATCCCCTGATTCCTCCCTTCCCCAGGCTACGCCTTCAGACACAGCTGATAATAATACTCAAGCTTGGCTTGACCCGTGCTTCAGAAGATTAGAGAGGTGGCATCATCACAAGGAAGGGTGGGGCAGGAGCCCCACCCCACAGGATATATAAGGAGCTTTGGGACTGCTCTCACTCCACGGGAAGCAAAAGTTTAGCTGAACCATTTCAAAAAGAGCTGAAAGTCTTGTTACGTGTGTCATTTGTTTGAACTTTGGCAGGCAGCTGCGATTTCTCTGCCAGGACTGATAAGAGCCGTGAATCTACTGGCTGAAGGCCAGCTCGTGGGTCTGAAGTGGGGAAGGAGACAGAACAGGTTTGCCATCACTGCCCTACACCATTCCTGACAATGGTTGTCCAAACTCTCATTGAAAACTTCCCGTAATGGAGCACCCACAACTTCTGGAGATAAGCCATTCCAATGATTAATTGTTTTCTCTGTCAGGAAATGTCTCCTTAGTTCTAGATTGCTTCTCACCTTGATCCATTGCTTCCATCCATTCCTTCTTGTGCTACCTTCAAGTGCTTTGGAGAAATAATGTAGAGAATATCTTGAGCCAGTCAACGCTCCCACTGTCCAATAAAAAATGGCAAGAACATTGTTCAATCTGCATCTCTCCCCCAGAACTACTGCAGAGACTCGTGTAACCAAAAAAAAACCCCCTCACCTGTCAACACACAGCGAAATAAAGTCATTGGTGATCTTGTTATGCTGGAAATCTATATGGAGCAAACATTCAAGTTGTTTTGCCAGAATTCTTCCGCTGGTAAAATGGTGGAATATCAGAAATTATGCAGCCAATCAACTCTGCCAGGATCTTGACAATATTTTTTTCCCTAACGAGAGTTCAGGTTATTACCCATCTAAGGTTATTTGCCCTTGGACTGCAAGGTGATCAAACCAGTCAGTCCTAGAGGAGATCAACCCTGACTGCTCTTTAGAAGGCCAGATCCTGAAGATGAAACTCAAATACTTTGGCCACCTAATGAGAAGGAAGGACTCACTGGAGAAGAGCCGAATGCTGGGAAGGATTGAGGGCAAAAGAAGAAAGGGACGACAGAGAACGAGGTGGCTGGATGGAGTCACTGAAGCAGTAGGCATGAGCTTAAATGGACTCCAGAGGATGATAGAGGACAGGAAGGCCTGGAGGAATGTTGTCCATGGGGTCGCGATCGGTCGGACATGATTTTTTGCAACTAACAAGACCAACAAGGTTATTTGTCCCCCAGGAGCGTATGCATTTTCCCAAAAAATAAATAAATAAATAAATTAAAAATAAATAAAATAGATAATTACACTGGTTATGTGTTGCTCCCTTGCCTCTTCTTTCTTTCTAAGCAAAGGATTGGCAGCCTGAATAATTGACAAATTCAAGCGAGTGAAAATACAGCGTTGAGCCTGCTGCTATGTAAAAGGTGACCTAAAGAGAAAGCAGAGATAGACCTCATACTGAGATTGTACTTGCCATTTCTGGAAGATATTAATGAAGAGAATGACCTTTTGCTAATGTGGAAAACTTATTATTCCTTGCAGCGGGATGAAAGGAAAAGGCAACGAAAGTGCGCACAGATCATCAGCTCTATGAGAGAAAAAAGGGTGAGACGATATAACAGTTGCAGACGAACAGCAAGTTAGCCACCTGATGGCTAACTGTGACAGATGTGAATTATTCAGACTTGGGGAAACTAATAATAGAGATCACTAAGAAGGCTTCATTTGATTAAAGAAAGCAACTGACTTGTATGTATTTTTTAAAAAAGAAAAACTTTCAAACTTCAGAAACTGGCCATTGGCATTGGCATATAGGGGATGGATATTCTGTATTTCTATTGGGGTCAAATGGAGCTACCCGGTGGCTTCTGCTCTTTGCAATTGTGGTGACATGCAGACAACAACACATATGTATACCTGCCCTTTGTATACTTTGAAGTGTACACTTCAGGACCTCACGGCAGTGCAACAGAATGAAATTAACGTTGTTGTCAACTCACAAAGCATCCCTAGGCTGCTCTCCTTGAACGTTTTTCCCCGAATGCCATCACTCTGCTAAACAAATAATTCCCTCAACACTATCAAACTATTTACTAAATCTGCACTACTATTAAAGAAGAGGGAGTCAAGCTATTCTCCAAAGCACCTGAGGATAGAACAAGAAGCAATGGGTGGAAACTAATCAAGGAGAGAAGCAACCTAGAACTAAGGAGAAATTTCCTGACAGTTAGAACAATTAATCAGTGGAACAACTTGCCTCCAGAAGTTGTGAATGCTCCAACACTGGAAGTTTTTAAGAAAATATTGGATAGCCATTTGTCTGAAATAGTGTAGGGTTTCCTGCCTGGGCAGGGGGTTGGACTAGAAGACTTCCAAGGTCCCTTCCAACTCTGATATTATTATTAATTATTATTATTATTATTATTATTATTATTATTATTATTATTATTATTATTATTATTATTATTATTATTATTATTATTATTATTATCTTCTCATCGTTCCCATCACCCATCTTCTTCCAATTATGACTGTATGACTGTAACTTTGTTGCTGGTAATCCTTATGATTTATATTGATATTGATTGTTTCCTGATTGCTTATTTGTACCCTATGATTATCTTTAAGTGTTGCATCATTAAGTGTTAAATTTGTACCCTATGACTATCATTAAGTGTTGTAAATGTTGAACCTTGATGAAGGTATCTTTTCTTTTATGAACACTGAGAGCATATGCACCAAGACAAATTCCTTGTGTGTCCAATCACACTTGGCCAATAAAAATTCTCTTGAGTTGCCATCGGTCGGAGGGATGGGGAACCGGCAAAATGGCATGGCAGCTAAAGACAGATGCACATTCCATGCTTATCTCTCTCAAGGCTGTATCCCAAGGTTACCTACAGCTGCCGGAAGGGAGTGGCCTCTACAACTTGCGAAATTGCTCCGTTGGCAAATGTGATTGATGACACACCCTGGGGGGGGGAGGGGGAAAACAGGATCATAATTGGGGTGTAAATTATGTAGGGTCAGAGCTGGCTTCATTTGGGAACGTAAGTTCCAGGTCATTAAGGTCTGCTTAATTTGTACATATTTTTTTTTAATGTACACATTTTCTGTGTACATAATCTTTTATATTCTAAAGTTTACGTCATATAGCATGTCTTATTTTATTTGTGATGCTTCTGACACAAAAAAATCCCACCAAAACTGGATTCACACAAAGGTCTCTTCTAAACTGTCTTTTTGATGTAGCTAAGTGGGCAAAAATGTATGCTCAGAAGTGACATTAGATAGCTGCAACTAGCTGACCTTCACTAATCTCAAGAAAATTGGAGAGATCTCCAGGAGATACTAAGAGAATGAACTAGAATGAGAAGTCAGAAATAACTCCTGGAGAAGGCAGTAGGAAGATACATTCTTCCTAAAAAAAAAAGGCATAATGTGTGATTATTGTCAACAAAAATTGAATTTGGCTCAAAAAGTTTCTACTTAAATGTAATTATCTTTCAAAAAACTTCCATTTTTTGGATGGCCCAAGTCATCAGTGTATTCACTGATACACACTTCAGGTTTGTTTGTTCAAAGTGAGACAAAAATGTACAAAATTTATGTGATTGATGATGGTTATGCACTATCAACTCAGTGTCAACTCTTAGAAACTAGCTTTATAGATTTTCTCCAGGATATCATTTGCATACATTTTGGAAATTGTTTTTTTTTTTTTTTAAAAATCCTCATCTAGATTACTTATTTGCTTGCTTGATTTATGTTCTACTTTTACGGAGATTAGAAAAATGAAAGTCTCTAAAATGTCCATGCCAGCAAAAATGTGCACATAAACGTTGGGAAAACTGGAGATGATGATGATGATAATAATGATATCTTCCCAAAGTATTAAAGAACATTAAAATGTCTCTTTTGGAGGTAACATGAAGGTATTTTGTGGAATTAAGACGCAATGGATGGAAACTGATCAAGGAGAGATTCAACCAAGAAATAATGTGAAATTTTCTGACAGAATAATCAATCAATGGAACACCTTGCCTTCAGAAGTTTTTATTTATTTATTTTATTTATTTATTTTGTCACACAGTATATATAAGCATAAGCATGAAATAACTATACAATATATAAGCATATATATAAGCATGAATATGTAATAACTGTATTAATTGGATATAACGAAAGGAAACAATAGGACAGGAACGGTAGGCACACTTGTTCTCTTATGCACACCCTTTACAGACCTCTTAGGAATGCGGTGAGGTCAATAGTAGACAGTTTTTGGTTGAAGCTTTGGGGATTTTGGGAAGAGACCACAGAGTCAGGTAGTATATTCCAAGTATTAACAACTCTGTTACTGAAGTCATATTTTCTGCAATCAAGATTGAAGATTAAGTTTAAATCTATTGTGTGCTCACGTATTGTTGCAATTGAAGCTGAAGTAGTCTTCGACAGGAAGGACATTGTAATTGATGATTCTATGAGTTAAACTCATAGTCATGTCGAAGGCAATGTAGTTCTAAATTTTCTAAACCCAGGATTTCAAGTCTGGTGGCATAAGGTATTTTGTTGTAAACAGATGAGTGGAGAACTCTTCTTGTAAAATATTTCTGGACATGCTCAAATGTCCGAAATGAGGTGTGGGTTCCAGACAGTCAAGCTGTATTCAAGAATTGGTCTAGCAAATGTTTTATATGCTCTGGTTAGTAGTGTAGTGTTTTTGGAGAAGAAGCTACGCAAGATTAGGTTTACAACTCTTAAAGCCTTTTTTGCGATGTAGTTGCAGTGGGTTTTGGCACTTAGATCATTTGATATGAAAACTCCAAGGTCTTTAAGTTGTTTAAGTTGTTTAAGTTGAAGTTGTGGGTGCTTCATCACTGGAGGCTTTCAAGAGCCTGGATAGCCATCTGTCAGAAATTTTATAGGGTGTCCTGCAGTGGTGGGATCCTCCAGGCTTCACAACCGGTTTGGTGATCACGTGCTGCATGTATATAGTTTGAAGAAATATTCACTTCTGCAATCTTCACTACAACATTATCTTCAGAGGAGAAACGTAGCTTAGGTGCAGATATCTGCTCTTCCACACAAATCAGCTGAAAAGATAAAGATAGGAAAATAGTGCAGGCAGGTGGGTGGGCCCATCTGATTGTTGGGGCTAACCGGTTCACTCCCACCTGATTATCAGAGCTACTGGTTTGCCCGAACCAGTCCGAACTAGTAGAATCCCCTGCATCACTGGTCCCCTGTTTGAGCAGGGGATTGGACTAAATGACCTACAAGGTCCCTTCCAACTGTTTTCTGTTCTGTTCTGTTCTGTTCTGATCTGTTCTGTTCTGTTCTGTTCTGTTCTGTTCTACTCTACTCTACTCTACTCTACTCTACTCTACTCTACTCTACTCTACTCTCTTAATACTGCATAGATAGTCCTCGATTTATGACTACAACACAGTCCATTTTTTTTGTTCCTAAGTGAGATATTTGTTAAGCGAATTTTGCTCCATTTTACGATCTTTCCTGCGACAGTTAAGTGAATTACAGCTGTTCTTAAATTAGTGACATGGTTGTTAAGTGAATCCGACTTCCCCATTGACTTGTAGAAGGTGGCAAAAAGAGATCACATGACCTCGGGATACTGCAACCGTCATAAACATGAGCCAGTGGCCAAGTGTCTGAATTTTGATCAAGTGGCCATAAGGATGCAGCCATAAGCATGAAGCATGGTCTCAACCCACATTGTAATTTCAAATAACCACTAAATGAACTGTTGCAAGACGAGGTCTACCTGCAATTCATTGAAGCAACAAGTTATACATATAAACAATGTTCAACCTAAGCATTACATTTTGTACAAACTGCTAGAAGGGTACTCTTTAAAGCAGGGGTAGTCAACCTTTTTATACCTACCGCCCACTTTTGTATCTCTGTTAGTAGTAAAATTTTCTAACCACCCACCGGTTCCACAGTAATGGTGATTTATAAAGTGTATCGTCATCTGTGCATGCCTCTCGCGCATCGTGGATTGGGTTGGGTGGGGGCGCCGGCTACCAGCTCTAATTGTCTGTTACTGCTGGGTGGTGTGGGGGGAGATGTGCGGGCTATTCTGGGAGGAGGCTCTTTTGTTTGTGGTCGCACTATAGCACCATTTAGCACTTCAAGGTTTTGGTAATTATCTTTAAAGCGCTCCATGGCATTGGGCCGGGATACTTACGGGACCGTCTACTGCCACCGATTGCCTCCCACCGACCCGTACGCTCTCACAGGGAGGGACTCCTCAGGGTGCCATCAGCCAGGCAGTGCTGGCTGGCGACGCCCAGGGGAAGGGCCTTTTCTGTGGGGGCTCCCACCCTCTGGAACGAATTTCCCCCAGGACTTCGCCAACTTCCTGACCTTCGAACCTTTCGCCACGAGCTTAAGACACATCTTTTTATCTGCGCAGGACTGGACTAGAATTTTAAATTTGGTTTTAATGGGGTTTTTAGTATTCTATTGGGGTTTTAATATTCGGCCGTATTTAATAAGTTTTTTAATTGGGGTTTTAACTTGTATTTATGTATATTTTTTACTTGGCTGTAAACCGCCCTGAGTCCCTTGGGAGATAGGGCGGTATACAAATATGATTAAATAAATAAATAAATTTAGTTTCACTTACGTAACGTGAACTAAACTTATGCGCGACACAAATAGTATATTTTCAGAAATTTAAATTGTCACAGGGAATTTTATGAAAACCTAATGAAAATGTTTTTAAATAATGCTATATTTTTTTTTAAAGTCAATTAAATTTTTAAAAAAGGAAAATGCTTCCATATCGGACAAAACCCCTACCAGCCACCATGAAAGCTGAAACGCCCACTAGTGGGCAATTAGGGACCAGGTTGACTACCACTGCTTTACAGCCTTCCCTCCCTTGCTCCTTTTATTTTATCACATATGACTCTGGTGTCTTGTTAACTGTGGATGAATTTCTCCATCTCACTTTCAATTCTCCGTGAAGATAATAGAATCCCCGGTCTACAGAATGGAGGATATCTTGGGTGGTATAAACAGGAAACAGCTGCTACTTTTCCTCTGTTAGGACAGCAGAACTGAACACCATGTGCTGCTGAATATTCTGAGCTTGAAGGCATCATCACCCATTCTGCCTCCGAGAATCTGAGAGGAGTGAGTAAGCGTTTCCCATATGTTGTAAAGCAAGGAAGCTCCAGGGCAGGATAACATGCCTTTCCCTCCGTTGCTTATGCCTGGTACACATTGCAAATGTGAAATAAGAATACTTTCTAGCCGTCAAATAGGGCAAAATTTGCACGAGGCCACGTTGTAACGGAACACCTACCTCTTTCGGAAAGGAACATCTCAATGCCAAGGCAGGGATGTTTCAAATCACCTCAATCCGAAAACACAAACGAAACTTGAAGAAGTTCGAAACCGAGACAGACCACTTTATCTGTTCCCAGCAGAGAGTAACCTTCTGAGTCGATACGTAACAATTCTTGAAAATCCTCTTACAGAGGAAAAACACGGTTGCTTTCATAAACTAACTTTGCATGATATGGGTGCTTTCACTTGAATCTTCTCCAAGGTGGCACAGCCTAAATCTGTTGGGTTGACCAAAGAATTCTGGGACATAAGGGTGGGATAGATTCTTCTTTCTCTCTAACTTAGTAGCTTGTTACTTTTTGATTTATTGCATATGTATGGTATTTCATCCTACCTCTGATATCTTTTTGTGGATGCCTTTATTGAGTGATGTCTATGGAGGTTCTCCATCACCCAGCTTGTTGTGTCTGCGCCCCCTGAGCTGGCCCTGCTGCCAGAAAGTGACTTGGAGCTGGGCCTCCTGCCAGAAAGTGACTTGGACAGTGAGGGGGAAGGGCAATCAGGACTTACCTCGGGAGCACCGGCTTCCCTGGCTCAACTCCAGGAGCCAGAAGCAGGCCAGGTGGAGGAGATAACGAGGCCTCTGTCCCCTGACTCTTCCTCCCTCCCCAGGCCACACCTGCAGACCCAGCTGACGGCAATCAGGCTTGATTGAACCCTAGGTTTCGTAGGTAGGAGAGGAGGGAACAACAGAAGCAAGGGTGGGACAGGTCCAGGAAGTGCTGAGTCATGGAGCCACACCCCACAGGATATAAAAGGCAGCGAGAGCTGCTGTGTCTCTTTGTAACAGGCAAATCCACTGATTAAGAGCTGAAGTTTGTTTCTAGGTGACTCACCAGCATTGTGGAAGATAACGGAGGCTCTTGGCAGACGCTGGCTATTCTGCTGCCAGAGCTGATAGTGCCAGCTAATTAAGCCATCACTCGGACGGAGGCAAGGGAGGACAGAACACAGCTCATGGTTGTCCCAAAGTTGCTTTTTCAATAAAGTTCCCTTTTGTGGGGGGGAAAAAGCATCTTTGGGACTTTATGAGTGATTTGCAGAGCTGGCAGCAGAGTCGGACAGTAAGGAGCCTGAGGAAGAACATGGGCCAGTCCTGGAGTCTGGGGAAGGCCTGGACAAGGGCTCTGCATCAGAGGCAGAGATGGGGCCAGGACCATCTGGAAGTTATGCATGGACTCCAGCCTACACAGTCGCACAGCAGAGGCAGGGGAACAAGAGGAGCCTGTTCCTAGTGCGCGCATGTGCAGAGCTGCCAAAAGGCACAAATAGTTAAAACAAAAGGGATGACACAAGAGTAAGGCCTGGAGATGATTGGCCCCCTCCCATAAGACATATAGGAGGAGCAAAGGCACGTGGGCCCTTTGCAGGAAAGCAATGTTGCTAATTCCATTCCCAGTCAGCATCCCTGTTTGATTCTGGAATCTGTGTGGCATTGCCAAGTAGGTCTTTGGCAGCGTGTCAAGGGAGATAAAGGTTGCTGATTATCCCGAAGGACTTTTTGCAACTAATTGGGACTCAGCTGTGAATGAACCTAATTCACAGATATTGCAATAAAAGAGGTTTTTGGGACTGCTCGTGTGTTTTAGTGACTCAGGAAGCCTAGGTCGTCACAGTGGGTGTCATTGTGTATGTATGTGGTTTCTCCCTAATTTTATCCCATTCATAAATCCAGTGAGGTTTTTTGGGCTGTGAGACGGTGACAACTCAAAGGTCTTAGAGCTGGGTTCCCAGATTTTGCTCCATCCTGAACAGACATCCTGAGGATCCAAACTGAATAGACCTATTTCAGTAACTGAGATTTATAGTTTGATCAGTACGAGAAGTAGCCCTTATTTATTCATACTTCTTGTAAAGCTTCTACAATCCAACCCTTCCTCTTCCTCTTTCTCTCTGTCTCTGTCTCTGTCTCTGTCTCTGTCTCTGTCTCTCTCTCTCTCTCTCTCTCTCTCTGTCTGTCTTTCTCTCTGTATCTGTCTCTCTCTCCATATGTTTGTCTCAGGGGTGCTATTCAGCAAGTTCTGACAGATTCTGGAGAACCGGTAGCAGAAATTTTGAGTAGTTCGGCAAATACCACCTTTGACTGGCCCCAGAGTGGGGTGGGACTGGAGATTTTGCAGTATCCTTCCCCTGCCACACCCACCAAGCCACACCCACGGAACCTGTTATGTATCTTTAAATATTTTGGCGGGAAACCAGCACGTTGCTGATTGGTTGTAGCCGCTGGTGGAACAGTATATAAAGAGATGTTTTTCCCCAGCCAGGTTGCTGGGTTCACCCTATATTAAAGAGCTGTTGTCACTACCCTGGTCTCCAGCCTCGTTACTTCCCGAACTTAACACTGGCGACGAAGGTGGGATATCGAGGTTAAGGAGCACCAGAACCGAGCTGAAGCACGGAAGAACCGAACCCAGCAAACACAGGGCAGAAACGCGGAGATGGCCAGTTACACTCCGCCCGCACCGTTTGACCCAGCTAGAGAGAAATGGGGAACGTATATGACCCGTTTCGAAAGCTTTCTAGAAGCCAACGAACTGCAAGGAGTTCCAGACAACCGCAAAAGGGCATACTTCTTGAGCCACTGCGGTCCCGAGGTCATCGACATCGCGGAAGCCCTGGCAGAGCCAACGCCGGTACAATCGGTATCATGGCAAACTCTGCAAACCCTTCTAAAAACCATTTCGCCAACGCCGCCCAAATACGCAGGCGCTTTTGAATTTGGAGAGCGACAGCCAGAGAGGGCGAGTCCATCGGCGACTACATGGCCGCCCTGCGGAAAGCCTCCAAAGACTGTGGGATACCGAGACCTGGACGAGGTGCTGCTGGAGCAACTCATCAGGGGTCAGAGACATGCGCTATGCGGAGGCGGCTATCAAAAGCAACCTGATCGCTGGCAACGCCTGGACGGCCAGAGCGCATGAAATGTCCACCCAAGCGGCGGAGACCCTGCAAAGCCTCTCACACCAAAGGCGAGCACAAAGTCAACCCCGTGCACCAAGAAGAGATCCAGACCGAACTGACGGTGAGGATGAGGAAGGGGTCTGAACCGAGAAACGCCAAAGAGGACCGGACGAATGCGAAGTTGGAGGTCAACACCAGCGCCAACGCTGCAAGTTCAAGGACGCAACATGTCGGCGGTGCGAAGAAAGGGCACCTAGCTCAAGTCTGTCGAGCTCCCCAACCTTCCCGCCGAAAATTCAAATCGCTAATCAGAGCGCTGGATCGGCAAGGCAACCCGCGATTGGCTCAAACAAAAAGGCGCGATTCAAACCAAACGACTGTGGTCATAGGTCACCAACCCGGGTGGAGAAGAAGATCTTCACCAAACCCAAAATAGAAGGAGTACGGTGCCCGAGAAGTGGACACCGGTCAGCGATCACCATCATGTCCTGGGACACTTTGGCAAAGTTTGCCATCAGTCGCCAAGCGCCACCTGCAAACACAACGGCCACGAGTCCACGACTACCAAGGGAATCGCATCCTGTTCGAGGGACCACCTCTGTCCGAGTCGAGTACGGACCACAAGAAGACCCTGCCCATCACGATCGTCGAAGGGACCCTGCCTAGTTTGTTGGGACTAGACTGGTTTCTGCACTGGGCATGGGAGTGACTGGCATCTACAGAAGTGACTGTAACCTGAAAGACATACTCATGAACGAGTTCAAGATGTCTTCAAGGACTGCCTGGGCAAGTACAAGGGGACCCCTATTTCCTTCAACTTAGACCCCAGGTAGCTCCATTAGGTTAAAGGCAAGGAGAGTCCTTTGCCCTTAAACCAAAAATTGACAAGGAGCTAGATAAGCTCATAAATCAGGGATTTTGGTGCCAGTCGATCACGCAAAGTGGGAGACGCCAATCGTCACCCCAGTAAAACCAGATGGGTCATTAGAATCTGCGCTGACTACAAGGCGACGCTAAACAAAGCCTTACAGAAAGCGCACCCGTTCCCGTGGTGCAACACTTGCTGCACTCTTGGGGCAAGGGCAAGTCTTTGCAAAGTTAGACTTGGCTCAAGCCTACCAACAACTGCCCGTAGACGCCAACACAGCTGAAGCCCAAACGATTGTAACTCACAGGGTGCTTCAAGTGTACCCGATTACAATTTGGGGTGAGTGTGGCACCGGGCTGTTCCAAAACTTAATGGAACGACTTCTGCAAGGGCTCCCAGGGTAGTTCCTACTACGATGATGTATTGATATCGGAAAATTTAGAGGAATTGGGGAGCGTTTGAGAAAAGTTCTGGGCATTTTCCGTCAGCCGGACTAAAGGTTAAAGTGAACAAATGCCAAATAGGGCAAAATTTGCACGAGGCCACGTTGTAACGGAACACCTACCTCTTTCGGAAAGGAACATCTCAATGCCAATGCAGGGATGTTTCAAATCACCTCAATCCGAAAACACAAACGAAACTTGAAGAAGTTCGAAACCGAGACAGACCACTTTATCTGTTCCCAGCAGAGAGTAACCTTCTGAGTCGATACGTAACAATTCTTGAAAATCCTCTTACAGAGGAAAAACACGGTTGCTTTCATAAACTAACTTTGCATGATATGGGTGCTTTCACTTGAATCTTCTCCAAGGTGGCACAGCCTAAATCTGTTGGGTTGACCAAAGAATTCTGGGACATAAGGGTAGGATAGATTCTTCTTTCTCTCTAACTTAGTAGCTTGTTACTTTTTGATTTATTGCATATGTATGGTATTTCATCCTACCTCTGATATCTTTTTGTGGATGCCTTTATTGAGTGATGTCTATGGAGGTTCTCCATCATCCAGCTTGTTGTGTCTGCGCCCCCTGAGCTGGCCCTGCTTCCAGAAAGTGACTTGGAGCTGGGCCTCCTGCCAGAAAGTGACTTGGACAGTGAGGGGGAAGGGCAATCAGGACTTACCTCGGGAGCACCGGCTTCCCTGGCTCAACTCCAGGAGCCAGAAGTAGGCCAGGTGGAGGAGATAACGAGGCCTCTGTCCCCTGACTCTTTCCCCCCCCCCCATGCCACACCTGCAGACCCAGCTGACGGCAATCAGGCTTGGTTGAACCCTAGGTTTCGTAGGTAGGAGAGGAGGGAACAACAGAAGCAAGGGTGGGGCAGGTCCAGGAAGTGCTGAGTCATGGAGCCACATCCCACAGGATATAAAAGGCAGCGAGAGCTGCTGTGTCTCTTTGTAACAGGCAAATCCACTGATTAAGAGCTGAAGTTTGTTTCTAGGTGACTCACCAGCATTGTGGAAGATAACGGAGGCTCTTGGCAGACGCTGGCTATTCTGCTGCCAGAGCTGATAGTGCCAGCTAATTAAGCCATCACTCGGACGGAGGCGAGGGAGGACAGAACACAGCTCATGGTTGTCCCAAAGTTGCTTTTTCAATAAAGTTCCCTTTTGTGGGGGGGAAAAAGCATCTTTGGGACTTTATGAGTGATTTGCAGAGCTGGCAGCAGAGTCGGACAGTAAGGAGCCTGAGGAAGAACATGGGCCAGTCCTGGAGTCTGGGGAAGGCCTGGACAAGGGCTCTGCATCAGAGGCAGAGATGGGGCCAGGACCATCTGGAAGTTATGCATGGACTCCGGAGCCTACACAGTCGCACAGCAGAGAGGCAGGGGAACAAGAGGAGCCTGTTCCTAGTGCGCGCATGTGCAGAGCTGCCAAAAGGCACAAATAGTTAAAACAAAAGGGATGACACAAGAGTAAGGCCTGGAGATGATTGGCCCCCTCCCATAAGACATATAGGAGGAGCAAAGGCACGTGGGCCCTTTGCAGGAAAGCAATGTTGTTAATTCCATTCCCAGTCAGCATCCCTGTTTGATTCTGGAATCTGTGTGGCATTGCCTAGTAGGTCTTTGGCAGCGTGTCAAGGGAGATAAAGGTTGCTGATTATCCCGAAGGACTTTTTGCAACTAATTGGGACTCAGCTGTGAATGAACCTAATTCACAGATATTGCAATAAAAGAGGTTTTTGGGACTGCTCGTGTGTTTTAGTGACTCAGGAAGCCTAGGTCGTCACAGTGGGTGTCATTGTGTATGTATGTGGTTTCTCCCTAATTTTATCCCATTCATAAATCCAGTGAGGTTTTTTGGGCTGTGAGACGGTGACAACTCAAAGGTCTTAGAGCTGGGTTCCCAGATTTTGCTCCATCCTGAACAGACATCCTGAGGATCCAAACTGAATAGACCTATTTCAGTAACTGAGATTTATAGTTTGATCAGTACGAGAAGTAGCCCTTATTTATTCATACTTCTTGTAAAGCTTTTACAATCCAACCCTTCCTCTTCCTCTTTCTCTCTGTCTCTGTCTCTCTCTGTCTCTCTCTCTCTCTGTCTGTCTTTCTCTCTGTATCTGTCTCTCTCTCCATATGTTTGTCTCAGGGGTGCTATTCAGCAAGTTCTGACAGATTCTGGAGAACCGGTAGCAGAAATTTTGAGTAGTTCGGCAAATACCACCTTTGACTGGCCCCAGAGTGGGGTGGGACTGGAGATTTTGCAGTATCCTTCCCCTGCCACACCCACCAAGCCACACCCACGGAACCGGTAGTGAAAAAAAATGGATTTTTACCACTGGTCTCTCTCTCTCTCTCTCTCTCTCTCTCTCTCTCTCTCTCTCTCTCTCTCTCTCTCTCTCTCTCCCTGTCTCTCACTCTCTCCTTCCCCCCCCTCTCTCCCTCTCCCTCTTTGTGTGTGTGTGTCCGTGTGTCCCTGTACATGTTATTTTCAGACCAGCCAGATGAATGACAAGAGCTGTTCAGATGATCTAAGACTAAGTTAAGTCCTTAAAAATCATGCTTCAAGTCAGTTGTAGCCATTTTTTCTGGACACCACATATTTTGTGGGAAAACAGCCTGCTTTCTTTTAGCCCCTGACAGTGCCTTTGATTCATGTTAAACCAGCTTATCAAAAGCCAGAGTTATTACGGCAAACAACACTGAACTCTAAACAAGTCAGGCAAAGACAATCAGTCAGCTAAGTGCTTTCAAAGGCATTTTTCTAAGTGTCCTGACACAGGAAGTCAATTCTTCTTTCAGCATATATACAGCTAGAACATTAAGAAAAAAATTATGGGGCATATTAATAAAATACCATCCATAGGTCATCAAATTTCATATTTTGCTTTTGCTTTCAAAAAGAACAAGCCACCAAGTTAGCCAAGATGCAAGATTTTCAAAAGCAGTAAATTCTCTTGGGAGATAAAAAAATATCGATCATTTCTTCAAGAAAATAAGGATCCAAAAATTGCATCTTTGAGATTAAAAAAAAAAAATCCTTTTGCAATTTTCCCTGCTCAAAATGAATTTGTGTGAATGAATGGCTTCCTAGGAATACACAGCAGAACACACTCCATTAGGAATAAGATCTGGGGTGAAAAACATGGTATCAGAGTGTCTATTATCTGCCTGCCTGCCTGCCTCCCCTACCTCTCTCTCTGCAATTAAAAATCTAGAAGCTGTGGGAAGAAATATCCATCTGGTTCAGTTCCAAGCCAGGAGACAAAATAGAGGCTGGAGGCTAATTGGAAAAATGAAGCAGAACCACCAAGCACATGGTTCTGGGGCAGCCGACCACATGGAGTTGAGTGTGTGTGTGTGGGGGGCTGTTATACCTTTTTTTGGGCTTGGCACTTGAGCTTCCTGTTTCTGTGCAAGAACATGTATTCTCTTAGCTGTTGTTAGACTCCTGTAGGGGTTATGTAGAGGTCCTAGCTCGCTCTATAGGCAAAGTACAAATCCTCAGGTGCTTGTCTGAGCTAAGTTTGGTTGAAGTTTCCAAGGGTGATGCAATGAAGGGGCGTTGGGCAATTCCGATTGTGGCTGAGGGCTAATCCTACCTTTGTTCAGACCTTGCTGCAGGGAATTTCAAAATATCCTGAGCTGAATGGATTTCTGCCTGCAGTTTTTGCTTTGCCTATGAATAGAGCTACCCAGATACTTTGGCTTCTTTCAATAAGCTCTTTATCTCTTAAGTGCTGACATCTGCTGAGGGCTGTTAAGGAAGGTGGGGGCTGCTTTCTTCCTCTTAAAAACATGTCTCTCTGTTTCTCATCCAAGGAAATATAATATTCTGCCTTTTTAATATTTCTTAAACTATTTCATTCTTTTAGGAGAGGGGTGGGTGCTAATTTTTTTACAAAGCCATACCAGATTGTTGGCTAACTAAACTTCTCTAGCACTTTTTGGAAATGCATATATAATAATAATAATAATAATAATAATAATAATAATAATAATAATAATAATAATAATAATAATAATAACAACAACAACAACAACAACAACAACAACAACAACAATAACAATAACAACAACAACAACAACAACAACAACAACAACAACAACAGAGTTGGAAGGGACCTTGGAGACCTTCTAGTCCAACCCCCTGTCCAGGCAGGAAACCCTACACCATCTCAGACAAATGGTTATCCAACATTTTCTTAAAAATTTCCAGTGTTGGAGCATTCACAACTTCTGCAGGCAAGTCATTCCACTTATTAATTGTTCTAACTGTCAAGAAATTTCTACCTAGTTCTAAGTTGTTTCTTTCTTTGATCAGTTTCCACCCATTGCTTCTTGTTCTACCTTCAGGTGCTATGGAGAACAGCCCAACTCCCTCTTCTTTGTGGCAACCCCTGAGATATCGGAACACTGCTATCATGTCTCCCCTAGTCCTTCTTTTCATTAAACTAGACATACCCAGTTCCTGCAACCGTTCTTCATATGTTTTAGCCTCCAGTCCCCTAATCATCTTTGTTACTCTTCTCTGCACTCTTTCTAGAGTCTCAGCATCTTTTTTACATCGCGGCGACCAAACCTGAATGCTCACATATGTTCACAGATATTCCATGAAGCCTCAGAGAACCAAGAGAATATTTAAGAGAGCCCACTATTAATAAATATCCCAGGTTTGAAGGTCTTACGAAGGAAGCTGAAAAATAGATGTCTTTCCCTACTTATACAACATGCCTCCCACCGACCCGTACGCTCTCACAGAGAGGGACTTCTCAGGGTGCCGTCCGCCAAGCAATGTCGGCTGGCGGCCCCCAGGGGAAGGTCCTTCTCTGTGGGGGCTCCCACACTCTGGAACGAACTTCCCCCGGGTTTACGCCAAATACCTGACCTTCGGACATTCCGTCGCGAACTGAAGACGCATCTTTTTATTTGCGCGGGGCTGTCTTAAATTGAATTTTATCTTTTATCCATTTTTAAACGGGGTTTTTAGTATGGAAATTTTTTAATTTTAGGCTAATTTAAATAAGTTTTTTAAATGATATTTTAATCTGTATATTGTATTGTTTTATCTTGCCTGTACACCGCCCTGAGTCCTTCGGGAGAAGGGCGGTATAAAAATCAAATAAATAAATAAAATAAATAAATAAATACATTAGTGGCCATAATTGTGGAAATCTTTTGGGAAAAGTGTATTTTCTAAAACTAGCTAAGAACACCACTTTTTTTGGAGTAGTACCATAAAATTATATATTAATAGAAAGATAATTTAATCAAGAATGTAATGCAATAACTTTTTGGAAGGATTTGCTATTAGAATAGCAGTTACAGTATAAAGAAGAAAAGTGAAAGACGTAGAAAAAACGAGATATACAAAAAATTATCACCATAGAAATATACAAAAATGATCACCATGTGAGTGAATACTTCGTTGGGTAACCTTTAGCATGAATTATGGTCTTACAATGTCTTCCCATGGAGTGAACCAAGTCTTTTAGTTTTGCAGCTGTTATAATGTGAAACCAAGATTGAATGATTGCTTCTATTAACTGGGTTTTATTGCTGGGTCGCTTCTGACGAACAAGTTTCTTTAGTCTCTCCATAAATTTTCAATTGGGTTAAGGTCTAAGCTATTCCCAGGCTATTCCAGCAGTGGAATAGGATTATCTTGAAACTCAAAAAAAAGTAATGGTGTTATTAGCCATCAAACCTCAAAAATACACTTTTCCCAAATGGTTTCCACAATTTTGACCACTACTGTATGTAGTGCCCATTCTTGCCTGATTCAGATGAGATTAAAGGCAAACATATGCCCTCCATATATGTGGACAGAGAAGACAGCTCTCACTTAATATGGTAGCCCAGGATTTATGACCACAATTGAGCCCAAAACTTCTGTTGCTAAGCAAGACATTTGTTAAATGAGTTTTGCCCCATTTTAGAACCATTTTACAACCTTTCTTGCCACAACTGTTAAGTGAAGCACTGCAGTTGTTAAGTGGGTAACATGGCTGTTAAGGGAATCTGGCTTCCCCACTGTCTTTGCTTGCCAGAAGATCACAAAAGAGGATCACATGACTCCGCGACTCTGCAACCGTCTATTGTGCCTGCACCCCCTGAGCTGGGCCCCCTGCCAAAAAGTGACTTGGAAAGTGAGGGGGAAGGGTCATCAGGACTTACCTCTGGAGCACTGGCTTCCCTGGCTCCAGGAGCCAGAGGCAGGCCAGGTAGAGGAGATAATGAGGCCTCCGTCCCCTAACTCTTCCGTCCCGCCGGCCATGCCTCCAGACCCGGCTGATGGTAATCAGGCCTGGCTGGACCCTAGGTTTCATAGGCAGGAGAGGCAGGAACAACAGAAGCAGGGGTGGGGCAGGCCTAGGAAGTGTTGAGTCATGGAGCCATACCCCACAAGATATAAAAGCAGCAAGGGCTGCTATACCACTTCGTGGCAAGCAAATCAACTGCTTAACTAGAGCTGAAGTACTGTTTGTTCCTGGTTGACTTATCGGCATCAAGAGAGATAAAAGAGACATTTGGCATATGCTCCCTAGTTTGCTGCCAGAAGCTTATAGTTGCCGGCTAATTAAGTCATCGCTCGGATGAGGCAAGGGGACAGAACACCATCATAAATAGGAGTTCAGTGGCCAAGTGTCCGAATTTTGAGCATGTAACAATGTTCGTAAGTCTGAAAAATTGCAGTGAGGATTCTGAAATGTTCATAAGTCTGAAAAATGGTCATAAGTCACTTTTCAGTGCTGTTGCAAGCGCAAATGGTCACTGAGTGAATTGTTGTAAGTCAAGGCGTTACCTATACAGGGAAAGAGATCTTAAGAAGCCCTCGTGTACCTGTGAATTCTTTCCAGTTATGCAGGAAAGGATTATAGATTGTATGTAAACAGTGAAAATTAGTCTACATTTGTTGAATGTCTAGGGAGATTCTCAGTCATCCAGGGTGTGGTTGTCTCCCTTGTTGTTGTTTTTTCAAGAGGCAACTGGACTTTCTGGTTTTTCTTTGAAGACAAAGAGTCCATCTCTGTCAAAATTGAACAGTCCTCTTTCAACAGAGAGGGAGGGATATGATATTCATCTATCTCCAACCTACAACACAGTCCTTTCAACAGTTCCAAGAAGGCTCCACACCCATTTACACAACTCAGGTGACCCTGAGGACACAGATAAACCTTCAGTTATCCTTAACGATCCACAAAAAGAATGCAAATGAGCAACTGTCTGCAAGAAGCATAAATCCTTCCATTTCCCCACCATCCAGTCAGAGCTGAAGAAACTTCCTGGATGAGAATCGAAACGTCTTCAAAGAAAAACCAGAAAGTCCAGTTGCCTCTTGAAAAAAACACCTTTGGGGCCTACATTTGTTGTTTCTTTTATTTCTGCAGGAGTATGTTCTGAATGAATTTCCTTCCTCGGTGAACATCCTTTACAACATGCTGAGATTTTTTGGGGTGTGTGTGTGTGCTGTTTATTGTCAGTCGAGTCTTAGCACTTCCTAAGGGCATTTACAGACAATATCAATTATATGGTACAAATATTTGATCTTCTTTCCTATTGTACATAATCCTCAATGCAATTTAGTATTTATCTACAAAGAATCCAGCTCTATCCAAAGCAGAATCTATTTACTGCTGCTTCAAAAAGTGCATCTTTTTCTTGGAATCACAGAAATAGATAGATAGATAGATAGATAGATAGATAGATAGATAGATAGATAGATAGATAGATAGGGAGATAGGGAGATGATGGAGATGGAGATAGATGGATGGATGGATGGATAGATAGACAGACAGACAGACAGACAGACAGACAGGCAGACAGACAGACAGACAGATGAGAGTAGATGATAGATAGATAGATAGATAGATAGATAGATAGATAGATAGATAGATAGATAGATAGATAGATAGATGGATGGATGGATGGATGGATGGATGGATGGATGGATGGATGGATGGATGGATGGATGGATGGATAGATAGATAGATAGATAGATAGATAGATAGATAGATAGATAGATAGATAGATAGATAGATAGATAGATACTGCTGCCCATCTCACAAAAATGGAATGGCTTACAAGAATTAAAACCACAACATCCACAACATATAACCCCCCATAAAATGCCTTCTACATAGCCTTTTTTTTCCTTTTCATTTCGAGAATTAATCTGAAACCATGCCTAACTCCATTGATGTCTCCTAAAAATCCAGAGGGGGAAAAATTAACAGACTAAAGCTTTTATTACCAACTGCAAATGTACAATTTTGTGGTGTGCCTCCCCTAGTTATTATAATTCACATTGCTAGCACCGGAAACAACTCGTTGGGACTTTTTATTCCCTAATCTTCTACTGTTGGGCTCATTCCCATGAGTTACATTCAGTCCACTTTCTCTGAATATTAAGGTCATTGATCATGCTTTGTTTAGGGATGCTTGTATGAATTGTTGCCTGTTTACTAATCATAAGGTTATCTTATCCTTCTCTGGGTCTATTGATTGTACTATTGATCTCACTGCTCATTGCACACTTGGTCTTTTAGGCTATTTTGCAGCATTAACGAAAGGCATGTTTTCTTCTTTGTTGCCAAGGCCTTGATTTGAAGCTAAACAATACAAAACATTGAGGGAAGATCGCTCCTCCCCTTAGAAGAATGAAATATTTTGAGAAATATTAAAAAGGCATTTATATTTTCCCTAAAGGAGAAATATATATATTTTTAAGGGAGACAGAAACTCCGAGCCCTGGTTGCTCTGCCCCAAGTAGAAACTGAGTTGAGGCCAGTTTTTAGAAATGCAGATTTGGTAATTTGATATTCTGAACAAAGGCAGAATGGGATTAGCCCTCATCCAAGAGCCAAAACAGGGGGAAAGCCATTAAGACACAATAGAAATTGCCCAACAGCCTTTCAGAACACAAGCCTCTTCATTACATCATCTCAGAGAGTCCAAACTTCAACCAAATCTTAACTCAGACAAACATGACCCCACATGTACCCATGGGAGTCTGGCAATAGCCAATAGAATACATTTCTTGCACAGGAACAGGAAGCTCAAGTGCAAAGCCCAGGAGAAGGTATAAAAGCCACCAACTCTCAACTCCATGCGGTCAGCTACCCAGAATCACACGTGCTTGGTGGTTCTGCTTCAACAATAAATGGAGCCTCTTTCCAATCAGCCTCCAGCCTCCATTTTGTCTCCAGTGTCTTGGAACTGAACCAGATGGATATTTCTTCCAACAACATCAACATACTTATTGACAAATAAAACATTAGATTTAAAATAAAGATGAGAATCTGATCTTCAGTAAGACTATTTACTATCTGAAGTAGTAGAACAGATTAAAGCAGGTGTTCAGAAATAGAATGTTTAACCAGCAGACCAGGGGGAAGAAAAAAAGTACAACCAAGTTGTATTTGAAATTATCTACTCTAGTAAATAATTTGTTTGGTGTCCCCCTTTTTTCCCCAGCACATTGTCATTGCCAAGGGTTAAAAAAAATGATTATAGTCGATACCATTTTCAACGGTAGCATGCATAACATCTATCTAAGTAAACAGTACTTTATTACTTGCAATATAAGCATCTTTGGATGACAGTAGATTCATTCCTATTTCTGTCATTAATTCTGTGGGGTGCTTTGTCTGCAAGAATTCAATTTATTCCAATTGAATTGTTCTTTCCATCAGGAAGGTTGCTAACATTCAATCAGAATACCTTACCATTTTAATCCATTATTCCATGTCTTGAAATCTGGAACAATGAAGAACAAACCCAGACCTAGCAGGTATTTGAAGAATGCTAGTTAGAATATGCTGTCTATCATTACTACATACACAAGGGTTAAATATACCTACCTACCTACCAACCAAGCAATCTTTCAAAAATTTTCCAGAATGCAATTTCATCAACATGTTTTGGAACACTAAATAGAATATGGTGGGTTTAATCTACGGGAAAAAAAACATATTCGAGATATGCAGATTTTAATCTAATTATAATTGTTTAAAGAATGTAAAGCATATGTAACAACATATGCACCAGCTGAAGAAAACACGTTGAATGATTTTTCATTACATATGATTTTTTTTTAAAAGCTAATTAAAATATATATTTCAAACTTTGGGTTCTATAGGTGTTAGAATTGGAATATATTTATTCTGTTTTTATTGTTTGATCAGTCATTGTAGATGTGATGCATTTCAAAATGAATATTCATTAAGTTTTGTCCTATTTGCACCAGTTCTATCTTAGGTACAAATATTCGTGATTATTAATATTCTGATTCCTCCCTTGATTGAGCTGATCTTCTAAATATATATTTTCTTATCAAGGAGGGATGTCATTAGTAGATGCTACTAAAGATCCCTGCAGAAGCCTCTTACTGCAAAATTCTAAATCTAAACTTCAGAGTTCATAGCTGGTATTCCAATTTGTAGATAAGTTTCATTAATATCTTTTGTGTGGGTGGAAATGAGGGGGGAGGGACAGACAAGTATGGGAAAAATTCTTCTTAAACCTCTAATGATACCATACGTATCGTTATATATTAGCAGACTTCTATTTTTCTTCTAAAATCACCCTTCACCCTTTGAATAAATAAAACATGCAAGATCTCTACTCAGCTATAAATGTGAAACAACATTCATTCCCAAACTCCAGCGTGCCATTCAGAAAACTGTCTATTATCAAATCACAACTGAACAATGCCAAGAACCTTGGAGAATTCCATGGGCAGATAAAGCTATTCAGATGTGAACGGCACATTATCATCAAATGAATAACAGAACAGAATATCATTTATCATTGTCAGTCAATGCCAGTTCATGCACACAATATGAAAGACTTTTGATTGCTGCATAATTCGGAATGATTTCCTAATGCAGCTTTATAAAATGCCCTAACTATCTTTTTATACTTATGTTAATAATGCAGAGTTTTGTTTTGCTTTCACACTGACTTTCTTCATTTCCTCATTATTTTAATTGTTCTGAGAGAGGGGGGGGAAGGAAGGAAGGAAGGAAGGAAGGAAGGAAGGAAGGAAAGAAAGAAAGAAAGAAAGAAAGAAAGAAAGAAAGAAAGAAAGAAAAAAAGAAAGAAAGAATCTTAAACTAAGTTGGGCACTTTTATTGGGATAGAAAGATCCAAAAGTTTTAAGACCAAGCGAAATTTTCAGAGGGTGAAGAAAGTTATTCAATCAGGCATAGGATAATCCTATTGTTGTGACCCAGGTTCCTGGACCCGGACTCCTGGACTCGGATGATTCAGAAAGTGAGGGAGAAGACCTGGCCAGCCCTGCTTCTCTTGAGCCCTTTCCCTCCCTGGCACCCACTCAAAGGGAGGAGGAGGGGCCGGCAAAGCCTGATTCCCTGGAGCCTCCTTCTGATTTGGCAACGCCCCAAGAACAGTTTTGGAGTGATGCAAGATTACGTAGGCGTGATCGGCGTGCGTAGCAGCGAAAGAGTTGGGACAAAGCCAAGTCATAATTGTCATGCAGTGACATCTGCAGAGACTATAAATAGGAGGCGGGACTTCCTGGTTTTTTGTCTTGGACAAAGCAATGAATTGGCGCGAGCTAACTGTCTCAATGGAGGGAAGAATATATTCGTGAGTAATTCTGGCCTTATCTATAATTTCCTTGTTATCTCCAGAAACTTGGCAGGCCCGTGGGTAGACGTGGCCAGGACATGTATCTATGTAAATAAAAGGAGAAAAGAAGGCCTCTGACTGACTCTTTGCTGGGAGTATTAGGGGGAGGGAAACAGAACACCTATGTATTTATTTATGGGACTTGTGTGGAAATCTGAATCAACCTTGAGCTGGTGAGAATCGAACTGCCAGCAGTCGGCAGAATTAGCCTGCAGTACTGCATTCTAACCACTGCACTACTACGCCTCTCATGACTTTCTTCTTGCAGAAATCCCTTCCTATGTGTAGAAGAAAGGAAAAACCATTTATTGATGAAAACCTCCTATTGTTTTCATTGGATTAAGAGTACGGTAGAACCTCTGGTCATGACCATAATTCATTCCATAACTTTGGTTGCCAACTGATTTGGTCGTGACCCGAACCTAAATTTGAAAATTTGGCGCTTATCAAAAAAATAAAATAAAAAAAAGGCGCGGAAGGGGAAATCGGCTGCGGGGGGGGGAAGTGAATTTTTTTGGTCGGAGCCCAAATTGGTCGTGGTCAGAAGTGTTCGTGACCAGAGGTTCTAGTGTATCTCACTTCAGTTTGATTTGTATTATATCTCACAATTCAGATGCAAACTTATCAGAGCCAAACAGATTTAATAACCTACAGAACGGAAGCAACTCATAATATGTTACACCTGGCGTGGACAGTGCATTAAATAACAATACCCATATTTTATGCTACATTACCTTCTTGCAAAATGACTAATATCCCAGCAGCCTTACCAGAAAAGTTATAGATAAGGGTCAACAGGTAATGTAATTACATATGACATCACTTTACATAATGCAAAATTAGCAAGTGGAATTATTTCAATACATTGTATTTATTTTATTTTAATTTTTTTTGGCAAAAATCTCTTATCGTTTGTATCTCTCCCAGAACTAAATTTTGGATATTCTCATGATAAATGATATTTATTTCTCTCAGGATTTAGATTATTTTGCTATTTATCAGAATTAGCTCTATTATGCAACCTATTCCTCATTACGTGCCTAATTAATTCACAGTATTAAAAATTCATCATACTTTGTTCAGATCAGGCAAGCCAAAACCTTTTAATTTCACTGTGCTCAGAAGATTAATTCTTTTTCGGGTACTATAAGGGCTAATAATTTATTCCTATTATCCAATCAATCAGGAATCATCTCGCCTCTCCTCCCCTCCCCTTGCAGAACTGAGCAGAAGGGTAGAGAAGCTTTTTTCGTTGTTGAAAATTTTAGACTATGGCATTGCAGAATTACTCATAGCCTCTTTTTGTCAATCTCTATGTCTTCTACTTCCTATGACTGAACAAAGAATTGTCTCCCTCCCTGCCTGCCTCCTTCATTCTTCCTTCCTTCCTTCATCCCTTCCTTTCTTCGTCCCTTCCTTCCTTCCTTCCTCCCTCCCTCCCGGCGTGCCTCCTTCCTTCCTTCTTTCCTTCCTTCCTTCCTCCCTGCCTGCCTGCCTCCTTCTTTCCTTCCTCCCTCCCTCCCTTCCTCCCTTCTTTCCTCCCTCCCTCCCTCAATCCCTGCCTGCCTCCTTCCTTCTTTCTTTCCTTCCTTTCCTCCTCCCTCCCTCCCTCCCTCCCTCCCTCCCTTCCTTCTTCCTTCCTTGTAAGTTCCTCTCTTTTCCTCTGTTTTCCTGCCTAGATCCCAGGGCCTCAAACTTTTGCAATGTAACAAAAATCCCTTGACATTCTTGAGCACCTAAACTGACACTGGCTCATGAATGTAGATAACACTATTATTAATGAATTCTTTTTAAACCAAATTCCGTCTCCCTCTTCCTCTCTCCCCCACTTCCCCCCCCTCTCAATTACGGTTTGTTAAAACTAGGACCATCCAATGTCCATTCTACTTCCAGGGTTCTGCAGAGTGTGGAAGGAAACAAAACTAATTCCTACCTGATGAGCTGAATTTATCAGGAGTCACCACAAGGCATACATTTTTATCAGAATGCTTAATATTCCCACCTTTTGCAGTTTCAGGCATAAGCACATACCCGGCTCTTTATTAAATTTTGATTTCAATTCTATAGACACAGAAGTCTTTCCACTCTATGCAAACACAGCATAAACAATTCATAGCAACAGTGTGTTCCAACTGAGTATATAATTGTGTAATGAGTAAGGAATGAAATTGAGTCCTTAATGCTGTAACATTTTCTCAGCACCAAATAAGCTGAATTATTTAATTGTACTTTGCACAGAGAAGGGTTTGCCGCAAGTAAGTTAAAAAATATGAAAAGTCTGCATTAGATTGGGTTTTTCCACACTTCATTTTCATTGTACGCTGTCCAGGGTCCTGAGAAAATGAGATGGGTTATAAATAACAAATGAACGGATAGATAAATATTCCCCGAATGGCCCTTTTGTTGTGTATGAAACCCAGGAAAATATTCCAGGTATTCAGATTGATTAGGAAGCCCACTGTCTTTCCTGATATAAATTGAAAAGAAAAGAGCAAGAGATATACAAAATCATATATATATATATATATATATATATATATATATATATATATATATATATATATATATATATATATATATATATATATATTTTCTGAGGTTTTCACTTATGAGGTCTTTAGTTGTTCAGTTTTCTCCCGCAGAATTGGAACGTGACTTCCAAAGTCTCATTCGTCACCAGGCTTCAGTGTGCTTCTGGGAGCAATGTGATCGAGCTATTTCTTCCTTAACTGTTTGAACCGATTGCGAGTTGGCTGTGCTCTGATTAGGGGTTTTCTGTGCCTGATTGGGGTGTCCCTGAGTGGGGGGCTTGGTGCCCAGTCTGTGCTGCAGGGGATTTGAGCTGGTGAGCTGCCGTTGTTTGCTCAGTATCACATGGGTGTCAGTCTGCTGCATGAATGGATTGGAGGGGTTTGAAATGGCTAATGTTGCAGCTGCGGTCTGGCTTCTGGTCCTGGTCGCTTCATGATCAGTGGGTTTGGGTCTGCTGGTCTGGTGGTGACATCCTGTGTGGACCTTGTGAGTGTGGGTCTGGTGTCATTCCTCGTGTTAGACTCGTCAATATGGTTTCAAATGGCTGCAGGCGGAGGTGTCATCTCGTTGTTCATGCTGTGTGTATCTCAATGGCTTCTCTGATTATTCTGTTGTTAAAGTGTTCAGTTTTCGATAGTTCTGGTCTTTTAAAGTCAATATCATGTCCTGTGACTTTAAAGTGTTGGACCAGGAAGAAGTTGGTTCCTCTTTTGAATGAATTTGTGTTCTTCAATGCACTTATTCTTCTGTTGGTTTGTCCAATGGGAGGCGGTGCACATACATTGACAAACCAACAGAAGAATAAGTGCACGATTGAAGAACACAAGAATTCATTCAAAAAGAGGAACCAAAAAGAGGAACTAACTTCTTCCTGGTCCAACACTTTAAAGTCACAGGACATGATATTGACTTTAAAAGACCAGAACTATCGCCAAAACTGAACACTTTAACAACAGAATAATCAGAGAAGCCATTGAGATAGAAAACGCCCACACAGCATGAACAAACGAGATGACACCTCCCGCCTACCAGCCATTTGAAACCCGCCTTATTGACAAACGAGTCCCTAACACGAGGAATGACACCAGACCCACACTCACAAGGTCCACACAGGATGTCACCACCGCACATCCACCCAGAAAGCAGACCCAAACCCACACTGATCATGAAGCACAACCAAGGACCAGAAGCCAGACCGCAGCTGCAACATTAGCCATTTCAAACCCTCCAATCCATTCATGCAGCAGACTGACACCCACTATGAAGATGTAGCACCACCACAAAGCCAAACAACAGCTATGCAGCTCACCAGCTCAAATCCCCTGCAGCACAGACTAGACTGAGCACAACCAAGCCCCCACCAACACAGGACACACCCCCAGCCAATCAGAGCACAGAAAAACCCCCATCCAATCAGAGCACAGCCAAGCTCCCACCCAATCAGTTCAAACCCCCACTAGCAGTTAAAAGGAAGAAACAGCTGCGATCACACATTGCTCCCAGAAGCACGAAGCTGAAGCCTGAAGATGACGAATGAGACTTTGTCGAAACGTCGCCAAGACACTTCCAATTCTACACGGGAGAAAACCCGAACAACCAAAGACCTATATACACACACACACACACACACACACACATACACACACACACACACACACACAGATTTAGTATGAAAGAAGTCATGACTTCATTAAAGCCTGATTTTGAACAGAGCTGTCTATGTGTTTGTGTGTTTTTCTTTGACTTTTTCATTAAAAACAGATCTGCTGGGGACAGACATTTCTAATCATATCAGTTTTTCTCTTTAGCTAAGCCGTTTCTTCTAATAGAACTAAATTCAAATTATTAAGCTCGTTAGCATCATTTCTAGTTCAGTTGCAACGATGACTTTTTTCCAGTTATTTTACTGCAGGATATCCTTGAGATGTATGACTTTGCCAAAGTCGGAGTAAAACAATCCACAATACTGTTAATTTTCTTTTCCATCTGTCATTTACAAGTCAGACGTAACATTTTAACCATATGAAGATATCAATAGAATAGAATAGAATTTTTTAATTGGCCAAGTGTGATTGGACATACAAGGAATTTGTCTTGGGTGCATATGCTCTCAGAGTACATAAAAGAAAAGATACGTTCATCAAAAATCAAGACCTGTCAAATGAGCAAAATAATTATCGATCAATGCTTGGAGGATGGCCACAATAATTCTTACATAATAACAATTGCTCTGCTGGAATGGATGGCAGACGTGTATTTATGAACATTTTCTTTTATCCTAATTGAGGGTAAAGAAGAGGAATTTTGAGAAAACTCACATGATTTATGACATGTTTTCTAAGGCATTTTCTTTAATCTTCCTTTTTTTTCCTTTCATTTTCATTGTTAGTGGGTACATACATTGTAGGAGAATGAAGGTTACATACATCCTAGGTTACACACATCCTAGAAGAATGAAATATTCTAGGAAACATTAAAAAGGCAGAATATTATATGTCCCTGGATGAGAAATGGAGAAACATGTTTTTTAGGCAGGAAGCAGACTCTCTCTTAATAGCCCCCACCCTCCTCAATAGCCCATAGCAGATATCAGCACATAAGAGATAAAGAGAGAGCTAGGTCTATTCATAAGCAAATGCTCTCACCCAAGATCCAACAAAGGTAGGATTACCCTCTACCCATCTAGCAATACAACTCGCCACATGGCACCTGGGGAGATTACATCACCCAGCAAGATTCAACCAAGCTTGGGACTCAAAGGACAACCTACAAAGTTACCCCTGCATGGCCCCATGGGAGTCTGACAACCAATCAGAATAGAAAGTCAAATTCAAAGCCGAATGGAGGGTATAAATCTCTCTCCCTCTGTCTCCCTCTCTCTCCCTCTCTCTTTCTCTCTCTCTCCCATGTTCTTTTTTTTTTTTACCCAGGACCTCAAAACCGTGTGGTCCTGTCCATCATTAAACAATCTTTTCAAGCAGTCTCCATGTTTCTAGTGTCTTTCTTCCCACTTGAAACTGAACCCAGATGGACATTTCTTCCAACAAATGCGTAATTCCTCCCCCTGCCCCTCCCCGCAAAGATTACAAAAATAGCAAGTTGAGCGAACAGGAAAAGGAAACAACTCTGCTTTGTCTTGTTGTGTTCACAACAGCTTTAGATGCAGAAATCGACAGTCATGACACTTTTCACAGTATGGAGAACGGAAAGCCATTTTAACATCTTCCAATCATACACATTTTGAACTGAAGACTCCAGTGGAAAATAGTTTGGCAAGCAGAGTTTTCAATTATCCTGGAAATCTTAAAAAAAAAAAAACAATTGCTATTGGCTTTTAGGAATCCCTTTCAAATTTTAGACTGAGGGCAACCAGGTGAAATTCCTGTGGATTTTTACAGGTTCAATCTATATATGATTTAAAGCTATAACAAGAACTAGGCAACAAAAAGTAACTCAGAGATGACATAATATCTGCATTGTTTTAGTGGTTAAAGTTTCTTTTTTTTAAAAAAAAAAAGGAAAAAGGTTTTTTATTTATATTTTAACTTAAGCATTCCATCTTCCATTAAACAGTGTGTCATCTGGGAACAAATATCTCTGCAACAACGATCAAAATTTACAACAGTGTTCATTACACTGATACCGATTCTCTAATCTTACAATAATAATGATGAGTATAATACATCTATTCATTTCTCCCTCTTAACATATCTTCTAATAAGAATATAATAATATTATTAAATATAATAATCTTAATAGTCATATTAGTAAGAATCATCATATTGGTTGCTTCTCTAACTTAACATGTTTTCTACATTTCACTCATTTCCATTTATTTCTAACCTCTATTTTTATTTTCCAGCCACTCATAAAATAACTCCCATGTCGTATAATATTCAGTTTGTTCTTTCTCCTTTGTAGCAAGCATTAATCTATTCGTTTCTGCACATTCTAATATTTTCCTAATCACATTTTCATCAGTAGGGATCTCTCCGCTTTTCCAGTTTTGTGCAAATACAATTCTAGCTGTGATTAATATGTGTATAAATAAATATGCATTCCCTTTATTGTAAGTGGTTAAAGTTTCTTCGCAGCCTGCAATTCACCCCATAAGGGGCATGGGAGACAATCTGAGACAGGAATATGTGATTAAATGGGTAATGGTGGAAGGAAAAAGAGAAAGTGAACTCTTAATTGTCGTGTCCCACTCCTCCGCTGACGGCCAGGTCAGGGAAATCCGAATCAGGCTTGCCTCTGTAGCTCTGCCAAAGTCCTAGCAAAGTCCTCAGGGCAGGCAGGAGACCAGAAAGTGACTTCAGCAAGATATGTTTAGACTTTGCCTGACTCAGAGAATGCCAGAAAGCAGATCCTTTATATAGGCCATGGGGTGCGGCTCCATGACTCAGCACTTATCCAGGCCTGCCCCTCCCTTCCTTCTGTTGACGCCGCCTATCCAGTCTTCTGATGTGAGGGTCACTCCAATCAGCAGCTGTTGGGAATAAACTTTCCTCAGGCTCACATGCTGTGGAGGAGGGGGAGGGGTCTAACTGCTCCGTTTGCCTGGGCATGGAGCCAGGGCTGGGGCCGGGGGATGCTCCCTCCTCTGCAGCCTGCTTGGGCATGGAGCCAGGGCTGGGACCGGGAGGTGCCCCCTCCTCTTCAGCTTGTCTGGGCATGGAGCCAGGACTGGGGCCGGGAGGCATACATTCCTCCATGTTCGGGAGCAGATAAGAAGGCCCCGGCTGCTGTGAGAGCGGACAAGACACAACATTAATTGCATTACCAACATGATATTTACATACTATTTTGCTTTCAAGGTAACTTTTGTTTTACTCATGGAAGGAAAACCAGAAATGGAGGCATTGGGAGGCAAGACATAAAAGAGCTCGGTAGTCCATTATACTTTTAGAAAGTAGAAAATCTATTGAAGTTTATGTCTATGGAGAATCTCAGTCATCCAAGTCAATGGTTGTCCCAAATATGCTTTTTTTCAAGAGGCAACTGGACTTTCTGGTTTTTCTTTGAAGACATTTCGCTTCTCATCCGAGAAGCTTCTTCAGCTCTGACTGGATGGTGGGGAATGGAAGGATTTATATTCCTCACAGATGACTGGTCATTTGCATTCTTTCAGAGACTTGTTGAGGCCACTTGGTGGTTTGTCTGTGTCTTCAGAATTACCTGAGTAGTGCAAATGGGTGTGGAGCCTTCTTGGAATTGTTGAAATGATGGTGTTGTGGAGCTGTGCTTGTCAGTCATTCAGGTCTTGGTTTCCCAAAGGTGTTTTTTCAAGAGGCAACTGGACTTTCTGGTTTTTCTTTGAAGACATTTCACTTCTCATCCAAGAAACCAAGGACCCAGATTGTTGGGGGCAATAAGTTGACTTTGTATATAAATATACAAATAGAATGAAGACTATTGCTAACATAGTGTAAGCCGCCCTGAGTCTTCGGAGAAGGGCGGGATATAAATGCAAATTTTAAAAAAAGAAAAAAGAAACTTCTTCACCTCTGACTGGATGGTGGGGAATGGAAGGATTTATACTCCTTGCAAACAGCTGGTCATTTGCATTCTTTTAGAGAGTCTTTAAGGCCACCTGGAGGTTTATCTGTGTCCTCAGGGTCCTCTGAGTGGTGCAAATGGGTGTGGAGCCTCCTTGGAACTGTATTGAAGTTTATAATAAGAATGTTTCTTTCTTGAGTCCTTTATTTCTGTTGACTGGGTAAGGAGAAAGTCTTCTCATTTGGGCTTCAAATCATAAGCCATAATTATCTGTTTTTGGGACAGTCCCTCTCAGTTAGGCCACAGGTATTACTTCCTGTATTCCCCATCCAGAAGAACTCTTAACCTTGGATGATATTAAAACATTTGAATTCTCTTGTCAGTAGGATATGGCAAACCCTGCTTTTTCAGTTTTTAAGTAGCACAGTACAGATCTTACGATTACGTGGATGGAATTCAGCTGGTTCGGATGGTTCGGGAGAACCGGGTGCTAATTTTACATCTGGTTCGCCGGACCAGTAGTTGCAAGGACTGGCTGGACCCACCTCTCCCCTCCCAGGAGTTTTGGATGCCAGGTAAGTGCAGCGTCTACACGAAGGTTCTTGGAGGGTAAAAAATGGGTCTCCCAGAAGTTCTGGAAGCCTGGAAATGGGCCCATTTCTGGCCTTTGGAGCGCCTCCAGAGCCTGGGGGAGGCTATTTTTACCTTCCCCCTGAGGCTCGAGGAAAGCCTCCAGAGCCTGGGGAGGCCAAAAATGGGCTTCCTGGAAGTTCCAGAAGTCTGAAAATGGGCACCATTTTGGCCTCTGGAAGGCCTCCAAAGTCTGGGGGAGGTCATTTTCGCCCTCCCAGAGGCTCGAAAGCCTCTGGAGCTTGGGGAGGGCAAAAACACGCTACCTCCCACCCGGGTTCAGTAGGCCAAGTAGACCATGGCCACACCCACCCAGCAACCAGGCAGAGAACTGGTTGCTAACATTTTTGAATCCCACCCCTGCTTATGAACCGTTAATGCCTTGCCCAATTATGTCATTGAATCAACCCAATGCCTTTGTTTTATCTGTTTATTTCCTGGATTTCTGTCACACTTCTCCTCCAGAAGCTGAAGCCTAAATAATGCTCATCCACCATGTTTTTTGACCAAAAGGAACCAGTTAGATAGGTTAAGCAGAGAGCTAGTGATCCAAAATCAAAACTGGAGTTTCCATGTCATGTCTAAGTTTTTTTTTTAATTTGCATTTATATCCCGCCCTTCTCCGAAGACTCAGGGCGGCTTACACTATGTTAGCAATAGTCTTTATCCTATTTGTATATTATATACAAAGTCAACTTATCAACTTATTTTTGATACTATACTGGTATCTATGAGCTTTTCCATTGATACCTGCTACCGTTCCACCCTCCCTCCCTCCCTCCCTTTAAAAAGAAAAGAAAATGGACATATTATAAGCCGCTCAGTCCAACAAAAGTGACATAGAAGCATCTAGTCATTATTAGAAAACTTAGCAAAATAAACTAGGATGGTTGTGTAATTTCCTATCTTCGTTGTTTCCTATATATCTTATAATTAATTTTCAGTGTAAAGGGAGATTCAACGATATATTCTACTTTAAATCTGGTTGTGCCAAATCTGGAGCATAAATTCCATTTTCTGAACTTCACACTTCAGTGAGCTCTCTTATAAGGCATCTTTTTTTTTTTCCTCCAGCCCAGGCAGATAGAAATCTGTCATATCCAACATACGTTTCTCACCACTAAAATCAATATCTGCGAGCCGCTCCAACTTCAGTTAAAATTCAGCAAGCTGGGTAGAACAAGACAATGGAGGTTTTAAAGCTGCTGTTCTGACATTATTCAAGCATTGTTTTAAGCCATTTGAAGTGAAAGTTGACTGCAGCTCAAATAAAGTATCTAGAAGACTAATACGGATAAATAAAGGTAAAGGTTCCCCTCGCTCATATGTGCTAGTCGTTGCTGACTCTAGGGGGCAGTGCTCATCTCCATTTCAAAGCCGAAGAGCCAGCGCTGTTCGAAGACATCTCCATGGTCATGTGGCCGGCATGACTCAACGCCAAAGGTGCACGGAACGCTGTTACCTTCCCACCAAAGGTGGTCCCTATTTTTTCTATTTGCATTTTTATGTGCTTTCAAAATTGCTAGGTTGGCAGAAGCTGGGACAAGTAACAGGAGCTCACCCCACTACACAGCAGCACTAGGGATTCAAACCGCTGAGCTGCCAACCTTTTGATCGACAAGCTCAATGTCCTAGCCCCTGAGCCACCGCGTCCCTTAATACGGATAAATAGGAAGCTATAAACTAGCAGTGTTAAACTCAAGGCCTGGGGGCCTGAATCCAACCCATGGGGTGCTTAGATCTGTCCTGTGGGGCTGCCTTGGAAACAGCAAAGAACTGGCCTTCAGTGCCTCTGCCAGTGAAAACGGTGCTCAAGAGCATTGCATGTGGCCCTCCCAAGCTCCGTTTTCACTGGCAGAGGATTGCAGAAGGCGGTTGCAGCTGAAAACAGAGGTCAGGAGACCATTTTTGATGGCAGAATGCTCAAGCCTCCACAGGTACCCCTGATATGAGTGACGTGCAGCTGGCCATGTTCACCTTGACCACGCCCACCCTGAGAATGCCCTCCCCAACCCCCACCCCAAGGTCAAACACAACACTGATGTGGCCCTCAATGAATAGAATAGATAGAATAGAATAGAATTTTTTATTGGCCAAGTGTGACTGGACACACAAGGAATTTGTCTTGGTGCATCTGCTCTCAGTGTACATAAAAGAAAAGATACCTTCATCAAGAATCATAAGGTACAACACTTAATGATAGACATAGGGTACAAATAAGCAATCAGGAAACAATATCAATATCAATATAAATCGTAAGGATACAAGCAACAAAGTTACAGTCATACAGTCATAAGTGGAAAGAGATGGGTGATGGGATCGATGAGAAGATTAATAGAATAGAATAGAATAGAATAGAATAGAATAGAATAGAATAGAATAGAATTGAATTGAATTGAATTGAATTGAATTTTTTATTGGCCAAGTGTGATTGGACACACAAGGAATTTGTCTTGGTGCATATGCTCTCAGTGTACATAAAAGAAAAGATACGTTCATCAAGGTACAACATTTACAAAACAAATGATGGTCAATATATCAATATAAATCATAAGGATTGCCAGCAACAAAGTTACAGTCATACGTGGAAAGAGATTGGTGATGGGAACGATGAGAAGATTAATAGTAATGCAGATTTAGTAAAGTTTGACACTTTGAGGGAATTATTTGTTTAGCAGAGTTCAAGAAACGCCATCACTCTGTAGAGTTGAAACAGTTTATGTCCAGGATGTGAGGGGTCTGTGAATATTTTCACAGCCCTCTTTTTGACTCGTGCAGTATACAGGTCCTCAATGGAAGGCAGGTTGGTAGCCATTGTTTTTTCTGCAGTTCTAATTCTCCTCTGAAGTCTGTGTCTGTCTTGTTGGGTTGCAGAACCAAACCAGATACTTATGGAGATGCAGATGACAGACTCAATAATTCCTCTGTAGAACTGGATCAGCAGTTGCTTGGGCAGTTTGAGCTTTCTGAGTTGGTGCAGAAAGAACATTCTTTGTTGTGCTTTTTTGATGAAATTGAGTTTGATACCCCTGCTATATATTATCTCAAGTTAAGACTAACTTGTGGTGATTTTATGAATACATCCATTTACTTTTTGAGATCAAAGACTAAAACAGTTGAAGATATAAAGTCTGCAGACCGTGGGGAAGATACATTATATTTAGGAAAAAAGTTAGACATTTTATATTTGACAAAACTTAAGTAAATTGACCTCATGTAAACTTCTGTTGGTTGAGCTATTTTTATATATGAAGTCTCTGACTTTCAACCCTTTGCTTAGTGACTGTTCAAATCTAGTGGCATTGAAATAAAGTGACTTATGATCAGTTTTCACACTTACAACCATTGCACCATTCCCATGGCAACAAGATCAAAATGTGGGGTGCTTGGCATTAGCCAAGCAATTAGCAAGTATTTATTATGGTTGTACGTGATCACCATTTCTAACTTCCCAGCTAATTGCAGACAAGCAAAGTCAGTGGAGGAAGCCAGATTTCTCTCAATGAATCACTTAACAACCGCAGTGATTCATTTAACAATGGTGGCAAAAAAAATCTATTGATCTATCTATCCATTGATCTCTTTCTCTCCATCCATCCATCTATCTATCCATCCATCATCCATACATCCATACATCCATCTATCATCTCTCTCTCTCTCTCTATCCATCCATCCTCTCTCTCTTTCTATCTAATCTATCCATCCATCTATCCATCATCAATCCATCATCTATCTATCTATCTATCTATCTATCCATCCATCCATCCATCCATCCATCCATGCATCCATCCATCCATGCATCCATCCTCTCTCTTTCTATCTATCCATCCATCTATCCATCCATCATCCATCCATCCATCATCTCTCTCTCTCTATCCATCCATCCATCCTGTCTCTCTCTCTCTCTTTCTATCTATCCATCCATCCATCCATCCATCCATCCATCCATCTATCATCTCTCTCTCTCTCTCTCTATCCATCCATCCATCCTCTCTCTCTTTCTATCTAATCTATCCATCCATCCATCCATCCATCCATCATCAATCCATCATCTATCTATCTATCTATCTATCTATCTATCCATCCATCCATCCATCCATCCATCCATCCTCTCTCTCTCTCTCTCCATCCATCCTCTCTCTCTCTCTTTCTATCCATCCATCTATCCATCTATCCATCCATCATCCATCCATCCATTATCTATCTATCTATCTATCTATCTATCTATCTATCTATCTATCCATCCTCTCTCTCTCTCTTTCTATCTATCCATCCATCCATCCATCCATCCATCATCCATCCATCCATCATCTCTCTCTCTCTATCCATCCATCCTCTCTCTCTTTCTATCTAATCCATCCATCCATCCATCCATCCATCCATCATCTCTCTCTCTCTCTCTCCATCCATCCTCTCTCTCTTTCTATCTATATATCCATCCTCTGTCTCTCTCCTTCTATCTATCTATCCATCTATCCATCCATCCATCCATTATCTATCTATCTATCTATCTATCTATCTATCTTTCTTTCTTTCTTTCTTTCTTTCTTTCTTTCTTTCTTTCTTTCTTTCTATCCATCCATCCATCCATCCATCCATCCATCCATCATATTAGTCCAATGGAATGCAGAGGATATGTATGGAATATTATTATTAATATATACTGTTATAAGGGGTTTCATGTGAAAACAAATTTATTCATCCCAATAATAAATATGTCAAAAACTTCCTCCGTCTTTTGAAGTGAAGTCCCTCACCCCAAAATAATTCATACTTGCTATAAATTTCCATATAAGTACATATATATTCCATTTTTTTAAAAAATGCTACTTAATAGCTCTGGGTTTAATCATCATTTATTTTTAGAACTTTAGGCAAGTGCAATATTAATTGCTGATTTTTTTGCATTGAATAATGTACAGCGCATGAAAAGTAAGTTTGCTTTCTATGATTGACGATTATATTAATCAGGGAAAAGTTAGGCACACAAATTTTGAAGCAGTATCAGAAGTCTTCTGATACTGGGAGAATGAATATATGAGTGTATTAGAATATAATTAGAATTCTTTATTGGCCAAGTGCGATTGGATACACAAGGAATTTGTCTTTGGTGCATACAGTAGGCTCTCAGTGTACATAAAAGAGAAAAAGAAGAAAAAAATACATTCATCAAGAATCACAAAATACTATACTTAGTGATAGTCATAGGTTACTAATCAGCAATCAAATCATACTAGGAAACAGAAAAATAAATCATAAAAATACATGTTGCTTGTGGGAGTGGGAGGAGATAGGTAATCATAAGATACAACACTTAGTAATAGTCATAGGTTACTAAGCAATCAAATCATACTAAGAAACAAACAGAGCAATATAAATTGTAAAAATACAAGCAACATGGTTATAGTAATAAGTGGGAGGAGATAGGTAATAGAAAGGATGAGAATAATAGTAATACAGTCTTAGTAAATAGTGACATTGTTATGTGAATTAGTTGTTAAAATTAAAATTAAAGTCTTATAATGTAAATACTTTGTCTGCTGTGTAGTACTAAAACTTGGAGAAAATAATTTGTGTTATTTTCACAACTGATTCTTGTGGATCAAGAAGCAGTTCCTCTTCTGATGGGCAAAATCTCTTTAATTAGCTTATTTTAATCATAATCATAATCATAATCATAATCATAATAATATCAGAGTTGGAAGGGACCTTGGAGATCTTCTAGTCTAACCCCCTGCCCAGGCAGGAAACCCTACACCATTTCAGACAAATGGCTATCCAACATTTTCTTAAAAATTTCCAGTGTTGGAGCATTTACAATTTCTGCAGGCAAGTTGTTCCACTGATTAATCGTTCTAACTGTCAGGAAATTTCTCCTTAGTTCTAGGTTGCTTCTCTCCTTGATTAGTTTCCACCCATTGCTTCTTGTTCTACCCTCAGGTGCTTTGGAGAACAGCCTGACTCCCTCTTCTTTGTGGCAACCCCTGAGATATTGGAACACTGCTATCATGTCTCCCCTAGTCCTTCTTTTCATTAAACTAGACATATCAAGTTCCTGCAACCGTTCTTCATATGTTTTAGCCTCCAGTCCCCTAATCATCTTCGATGCTCTTCTCTGCACTCTTTCTAGAGTCTCAACATCCTTTTTACTTTATTTTAATGACATTTGAGCTGTTGTAGGCTTTCTTCCTTCCCAACTGATGCAACTTCAAGATGGAACTGCAACTCCCAGAATTCCCGAACCATGTCTCAGACATTAATCCAAAAATTACGATGTCGTCCAAATTGGACGACACTAACTTATATTTATTTATTTATTTATTTATTTATTTATTTATTTAAATTTATTGACCACTCAAATTAAGTAGATGGCTATTGTATGCATGGAAAGTCAAGGATTTCTGATAGCCCAGAAATCATCCAGTCCAAAAGTATAAGAGTAATCCTTGCAGTATCAAAATGCATCAAGACTACTGTTTTACAGCTGAAGATAGTTTGGGTTTTCTATGAGTTGCCTTAATTATCTCCTTAATTTCTGGTTGAAATTGATTTTTCTCCTGTGGATCTAGTTCCATTAGTTTTCAGAGACCATTTTAAATCAACCTGACTAACAAAAAGTTAATAGCAAACTTCTTCCTTTAGGATTCTCTTTGGAAACTCTGTTAGGGATGGAAAATGCCAAGTGTCATCTTATAGAGCAGTGATGGTGAATCTTTTGGACACCGAGTGCCCAAACTGCGCATGCTCGCATGCCCAAACTGAAATCCTAACCTAACCCTAACCCTAATCCTTTGGCATGACCTGAGTATAACTCATAAAATCATCTGCTACAATGTCCTTCCTGTCAAAGACTACTTCAGCTTCAACCACAACAATACACGAGCACACAATAGATTTAAACTTAATGTGAACCACTCCAATCTTGATTGTAGAAAATATGACAGAGTTGTTAATGCCTGGAATGCACTACCTGACTCCGTGGTCTCTTCCCAAAATCTCCAAAGCTTTAACCAATGACTATCTACTGTCGACCTCACCCCATTCCTAAGAGGTCCATAAGGGGCGTGCACAAGAGCACCAGCGTGCCTACCATTCCTGTCCTAATGTTCCCTTTGATTGTATCCAATTTGTATGGTTGTTTCATGCTTATACTTATACAGTATATATTTGTTGTGACTCCAGCCCCTGAACCTGGCCCCATGCCCGAAAGTGACTCCGAGAGTGAGGGGGAAGGGCCGGTAAGGCTTACCTCGGGAGCACCGATTCCTTTGGCTCGGCTCCAGGAGCCAGAACCAGACCAGTCAAAGGACGTAATGAGGCCGTCATCCCCTGATTCCTCCCTTCCCCAGGCTACACCTTTAGACCCAGCTGATAATAATAATAATCAAGCTTGGCTTGACCCGCGCTTCAGAAGATTAGAGAGGCGGTGTCATCAAAAGGAAGGGTGGAGCAGGAGCCCCACCCCACAGGATATATAAGGAGATTTGGGACTGCTCTCACTCCACGGGAAGCAAAAGTTTAGCTAAACCGTTTCAAAAAGAGCTGAAAGTCCTGCTATGTGAGTCATTTGTTTGAACTTTGGCAGGCAGCTGCGATTTCTCTGCCAGGACTGATAAGAGCTGTGAATCCACTGGCTGAAGGCCAGCTCGTGGGTCTGAAGTGAGGAAGGAGAAGGGCTCTGCATGCCACCTCTGACACATGTGTCATAAGTTCGCCATCAAGGTTATAGAGTGTATCTGGGATACTAATTTCCAAGCCAGTTGAAGCCTAGTAACCAACCTTACAATTAATGGATTTTTCCCAAATGGGCATCATCTTATCTCTCTTCAGTTCTAATTTTACATTTTGGAGAGCTTTCACCTGGGCCAGGTTGAATGTCCCGTCCTCTGAAGCAATGGGTGGAAACTAATCAAGGAAAGAAGCAACTTAGAACTAAGGAGAAATTTCCTGACAGTTAGAACAATTAATCAGTGGAACGACTTGCCTACAGAAGTTGTGAATGCTCCTGTTATTAAGTTCAGAATCAACTTAGTCTCAATCACTGTACAGTCCGTTGTTATTCCCAAAAGGAAAAATTGCGGTAGGAACTTTATCTTCTTCTTCAGAACATTCTGCATAATCCACCAGATTCTTATCCAGAAAGACTTAATTTTCTTACAAGTCCACCATACATGAAAATATGTAGCATCATCACAATTACATCTCCAACATTTCGCTTGCATATCTGGATACATACATGATAATTTCTTAGGATCTAAATGCCATCTATAAAACATCTTATAAAAATTTTCCCTTAAATTCTGCGCTATGTAAATTTAACATTTCTAACCCAAATTTTTTCCCATGTTTCCAACATTATTGGTTCTTGAATATTCTGTGCCCATTTTATCATACAATCCTTTATTAAATCTCTTTCAGAATCTATTTCTATCAACACAGTATACAATCTCTTTATATGCCCCTGAGTTTGATTTCTAATTTGTTTAACCAGATTTTCTTCATTTTGAATGATACCAATTTGATTGTTGATTGGACAATATTGGAAGAAAAAAGAATTACCCACAATAGAAGAATGGATATTGAAAGTTTCCAATTTGGCTGAGATGGCTAAAATCTCAGCCTTCCTGAAAGACAGTACTCAAGAAAAATATTTAAATGAATGGAAGAACTGGATTGATTATATTCAAAATAGATATCGGATTAAGAAATTTCGGATTGCTTTTGAATGAAGGATGTTATTTTTGATTTTAATGGAAGAAGTCAGGTTATGTGAGAGAGAAAGATTATAATTGTGTTAGATTTTAAAAAGTTTAATGTATGACTGTTTTGTTTAAGGAACTATACCTTGTGTTTGCTCCGGGAAGTCCGGGGAGGGGGTTTAGGAGGGAGGGGGGGAGGGGGAAAAATTTAATTGTTGTAAAACTTTTTTAATAAAAAAAAAAAAAAAAAGAAGTTGTGAATGCTCCAACACTGGAAATTTTTCAGAAAATGTTGGATAACCATCTGACTGAGATGATGTAGAGTTTCCTGCCTCGGCAGGGGGTTGGACAAGAAGGCCTCCAAGGTCCCTTCCAACTCTGTTGTTATGTTATGTTATTTCCTTAAAAAGTTCACCGGAGTAGGAGGAACATTGGAGAAACATTTGGAAAGTGACTTAGAATGACATTAAGTGCAATTCTATAATAATAAAAGCCTCCTGTCTAACTTTCTCAACGCTTCTTCCATTGGGTGTAAGCACAGAGAGAGAAAGAGAGTTTTAAGTGAAGTTTTTATAGTAATTCTTATGGCCACCATTCTTTATTTAATGCTGTTTGGAGGGGGGCGTCACTCTACACTGTCTTTGAGATGATAATGTGATAGCATCCCCTTTCCTTTCCTTTGTTTTGTTTTGTAATATATTTTTTTATTTTTTTCAAATTATACTGTACATTTATATTGTGTGTGAACAACAGAGCTGGTTCTGGATATCATTCATATTAATCCAATTCACAATAACAATATTAGTAATCTCTAACACATTTCTCAAACTTAAATTATAAGTCCTCATTATATTGTTCAAATATACATATTTTTATTTTTTTTAAAATTATACATTTATATTGTGTGTGAACAACAGAACTGGTTCTGAGTATCATTCATATTAATCCAATTCACAATAACAATATTAGTAATCTCTAACACATTTCTCAAATTTAAGCAATCCTCATTATATTGTTCAAACATACATATTTTTTTTAATTATACATTTATATTGTGTGTGAACAACAGAGCTGGTTGTGGGTATCATTCATATTAATCCAATTAACAATATTAGTAATCTCTAACACATTTCTCAAATTTAAGTAATCCTCATTATATTGTTCAAACATACATATTTTTATTTTTTTTTAAATTATACATTTATATTGTGTGTGAACAACAGAACTGGTTCTGAGTATCATTCATATTAATCCAATTCACAATAACAATATTAGTAATCTCTGACACACTTCTCAAATTTAAGTAATCCTCATTATATTGATCAAACTTACATATTGGTTTTGTGAATTGGATTAATATGAAAAAAATGGATAAAAATCGAAGAACTAAAGAGGAGATGTATAAATAAATAATATAATGAGGATTATATAAATTTGATAAATGGGATAGAGATTATTAACATTGTTAGCGTGAATTGGATCAATATAAATGAAAGTTAGTTAAATTTGTTCATATATAATAGAGAAATGTTTAGATGGAACATGAAAGATATAGATGAAAGTAGGGATAAAGATGAGGAGTTAGGCATTTTTGGAATATGTATGTTTGAGCAATATAATGGGGCATCCCCTTTCCTCTTCTATAGCACATCTTGAACATCAGTAATTGACCTTGAAATCAGAAACTGTTACTTATTCAATAAGGGATTTTTTTAAAAAAAATATTTTATTATTATATTAACATAGAGTTTTAAAACTTTAATTTTGCTTTGTTTTAGTATTATTGTTCTTCCTGTTAAGTACTTTGTCACTGAGACAATGTATAGAAGACAGACAGGTCAATAATTTGCAAATAGATTTAGCAGTTTAAAGAAGGCCTGTTTTGCAAGAGGTGGGAACTAATGTTATAGTAAGGTATTAATCAGTATTCAACTAGGGGTGATAAAATAATATGTGTATATGTTGCATGGGGTGGGGGTTGACACATTTTAAAAAGTGTTTTGATTATTGTGGTTTTTTTGTCCTTTTTTGTCTTTTTTTGTCTTGTGTGTGTGTGTGTGTGTGTGTGTGTGTGTGTGTGTTTGTATTTTAACCGTGTCTTGAACAATATATATATATACAGTAGATAGATAGAGAGATAGATAGATAGAGAGATAGAGAGATAGATATAGCAGATAGATAGATAGATAGATAGATAGATAGATAGATAGATAGATAGAGATAGATAGATAGATAGATAGATAGATAGATAGATAGAAAGATAGATATAGATATATAATATTTTGGGTTTTTTTTATTTTCAGATGGCGTCTTTTTGCCATCTCTGGAGTTCTAAGCCATCAGTAGAAAGGTATCTGAACGTAATTTCAGTGAAATAATAGGAGAGCTGTAGTAGCCTGTGATAGCTAGAAATTCAGGAGGAATCTAAAAATATCTTTTTAAGCTAAAAAATCTTAGTACTTGCACAAGGCATAAGCACTGTGTTGCTAACGCTTTTCTCTGTTGTTTGTGCATTAAAATAAATGGCAGTTCCTAAGTTTACTTAATGAGAATAGAATAGAATAGAATAGAATAGAATAGAATAGAATAGAATAGAATAGAATAGAATAGAATAGAATAGAATAGAATAGAATTCTTTATTGGCCAAGTGTGATTGGACACACAAGGAACTTGTCTTTGGTGCATATGCTCTCAGTTTACATAAAAAGACAAGATGCATTCATCAAGAATCATAAGGTATAACACTTAATGATAGGAAACAATATCAATATAAATCATAAGGACACAAGCAACAAAGTTACAGTCATACAGTCATAAGTGGGAGGAGATGGGTGATAGGAACGATGAGAAGATTAATAGTGCAGTCCTAGTAACTAGTGTTGAGGGAATTATTTGTTTAGCAGAGTGATGGCGTTCAGGAAGAAACTGATCTTGTGTCTAGTTGTTCTGTTGTGCAGTGCTCTATAGCATCGTTTTGAGGGTAGGAGTTGAAACAATTTATTTCCAGGATGTGATAATGATTGAGACTTCATAAGAGTGGTTGAAGATGTGAAATGTCTTTTTGGGAAACAAAAACATTCCGACATCATTCATCTGTAGCACAGTGAGTGGTCCTTATGAGACAAATCCACCCCCAAGTTATTACAGTTTGCAGGTTGTTAAAGGAACAAGGCTAACTTTATCCAGTGGGGACCGTATAGATCAGCTGGGATGCAACAGTTATATTACATCTAAACTGTAGTTTTATCGTTTTATCGTGCAAGAGATCAATCTTTGCCTTGCCTGTCTGACTTGAGTTGCAACTAGGACGTATGTGTCAGTGGCCAGATTCTTTCTATCATTTCTCATGCCTGCGTGTCAAAAATACTATGAAGGCAACTAGCCCAAGGCTGACCTTCTTCCTGATATGCTTCTTTTTCTATAAGTAGAATCTGCAGAGTAATATTTTTTTTTTTCACTCTGTAACTGGATGAAGGATCCGAGATGAAGGAACGGCATAGGAAAAGTGCATTTAAACATTTACAGTAGTGTCTACTGGTTTAAAAATTGGGATGAACCCTATTATCCTGTTAATGAACCCATTAGCCTGTTGAGCCTCTGGTGGCTCAACAGGCTAATGCAGTCTGTTATTAACAGCAGCTGCTTGCAATTATTGCAGGTTCAAGTCCCACCAGGCCCAAGGTTGACTCAGCCTTCCATCCTTTATAAGGTAGGTAAAATGGGGACCCAGATTGTTGGGGGCAATAAAAAGTTGACTTTGTATATAATATACAAATGGATGAAGACTATTGCTTGACATAGTGTAAGCCACCCTGAGTCTTTGGAGAAGGGCGGGATATAAATGCAAATAAAAATAAATAAAATAAATAAATAAATTATCGAATTTACAGTTATGGCACAATTATGGGGAGAAATGCTCTATCCCACTTGGGATTGTCAACTGTACTTTACAGTTTTGGGCTTTTCCATCCTAAAAGCCACAAGCAGCCAAAGAGTCACTGGTAGCTACTGTAGAAAGTTAGCACTTACCCTTCTCTAGAAGGGTTCATATTCTAGGAAATATTAAAAAGGCAGAATATTGCATCCAGTTTTGGTCGCCACGATGTAAAAAAGATGTTGAGACTCTAGAAAGAGTGCAGAGAAGAGCAACAAAGATGATTAGGGGACTGGAGGCTAAGACATATGAAGAACGGTTGCAGGAACTGGGTATGTCTAGTTTAATGAAAAGAAGGACTAGAGGAGACATGATAGCAGTGTTCCAATATCTCAGGGGTTGCCACAAAGAAGAGGGAGTCGGACTGTTCTCCAAAGCACCTGACAAGAAACAATGGGTGGAAACTGATCAAAGAAAGAAGCAACTTAGAACTAAGGAGAAATTTCCTAACAGTTAGAACAATTAATAAGTGGAACGACTTGCCTGCAGAAGTTGTGAATGCTCCAACACTGGAAATTTTTCAGAAAATGTTGGATAACCATCTGACTGAGATGGTGTAGAGTTTCCTGCCTCGGCAGGGGGTTGGACAAGAAGGCCTCCAAGGTCCCTTCCAACTCTGTTGTTATGTTATGTTATTTCCTTAAAAAGTTCACCGGAGTAGGAGGAACATTGGAGAAACATTTGGAAAGTGACTTAGTTTCCTTTGTTTTGTTTTGTAATATATTTTTATTTTTTCAAATTATACTGTACATTTGCTGGTTCTGGATATCATTTATTAGTAATCTCTAACACATTTTCAAACTTAAATTATAAGTCCTCATTATATTGTTCAAATATACATATTTTTATTTTTTTTAAAATTATACATTTATATTGTGTGTGAACAACAGAACTGGTTCTGAGTATCATTCATATTAATCCAATTCACAATAACAATATTAGTAATCTCTAACACATTTCTCAAATTTAAGCAATCCTCATTATATTGTTCAAACATACATATTTTTTTTAATTATACATTTATATTGTGTGTGAACAACAGAGCTGGTTGTGGGTATCATTCATATTAATCCAATTAACAATAACAATATTAGTAATCTCTAACACATTTCTCAAATTTAAGTAATCCTCATTATATTGTTCAAACATACATATTTTTATTTTTTTTTAAATTATACATTTATATTGTGTGTGAACAACAGAACTGGTTCTGAGTATCATTCATATTAATCCAATTCACAATAACAATATTAGTAATCTCTGACACACTTCTCAAATTTAAGTAATCCTCATTATATTGATCAAACTTACATATTCTTACATATTGGTTTTGTTAATTGGATTAATATGAAAAAAATGGATAAAAATCGAAGAACTAAAGAGGAGATGTATAAATAAATAATATAATGAGGATTATATAAATTTGATAAATGGGATAGAGATTATTAACATTGTTAGCATGAATTGGATCAATATAAATGAAAGTTAGTTAAATTTGTTCATATATAATAGAGAAATGTTTAGATGGAACATGAAAGATATAGATGAAAGTAGGGATAAAGATGAGGAGTTAGGCATTTTTGGAATATGTATGTTTGAGCAATATAATGGGGCATCCCCTTTCCTCTTCTATAGCACATCTTGAACATCAGTAATTGACCTTGAAATCAGAAACTGTTACTTATTCAATAAGGGATTTTTTTTAAAAAAATATTTTATTATTATATTAACATAGAGTTTTAAAACTTTTAAAAGCCAGTTTTGCTTCAGCGAAACAGGCCTTTAAAAGTAAAAACAACAGAACCTTACTTGTACTCTTACTTGTAGAAAACATGTTTTCTACAAGTAAGAATAGAGATTCTAAGGCATTTATCTGATTACTGATGAATGCATGGCACAACCAGCAGTTTCAGTTTCAGCCAGACTGAATCAATCGCTCAGCTAATCTATTTCCTCGGTGATCAACTGGCTGGCTTTGCTGGCTGAGAAACTCTGGGATTTGAAGTCCACAATAAAAATAAAAATAAAAATAAAAATAATATTTTTTTTAATTATACATTTATATTGTGTGAACAACAGAACTGGTTCTGAGTATCATTCATATTAATCCAATTCACAATAACAATATTAGTAATCTCTAACACATTTCTCAAATTTAAGCAATCCTCATTATTATTGTTCAAACATACATATTTTATTTTTTCAAATTATACTGTACATTTATATTGTGTGTGTGTGTGTGTGTGTGTGTGTGTGTGTGTGTGTTTGTATTTTAACCGTGTCTTGAACAATATATATATATACAGTAGATAGATAGAGAGATAGATAGATAGATAGATAGAGAGATAGATATAGCAGATAGATAGATAGATAGATAGATAGATAGATAGATAGATAGATAGATAGATAGATAGAGAGATAGAGAGATAGATAGATAGATAGATAGATAGATAGATAGATAGATAGATAGATAGATAGATAGATAGATATATAATATTTTGGGTTTTTTTTATTTTCAGATGGCGTCTTTTTGCCATCTCTGGAGTTCTAAGCCATCAGTAGAAAGGTATCTGAACGTAATTTCAGTGAAATAATAGGAGAGCTGTAGTAGCCTGTGATAGCTAGAAATTCAGGAGGAATCTAAAAATATATTTTTAAGCTAAAAAATCTTAGTACTTGCACAAGGCATAAGCACTGTGTTGCTAACGCTTTTCTCTGTTGTTTGTGCATTAAAACAAATGGCAGTTCCTAAGTTTACTTAATGAGAATAGAATAGAATAGAATAGAATAGAATAGAATAGAATAGAATAGAATAGAATAGAATAGAATTCTTTATTGGCCAAGTGTGATTGGACACACAAGGAACTTGTCTTTGGTGCATATGCTCTCAGTTTACATAAAAAGACAAGATGCATTCATCAAGAATCATAAGATATAACACTTAATGATAGGAAACAATATCAATATAAATCATAAGGACACAAGCAACAAAGTTACAGTCATACAGTCATAAGTGGGAGGAGATGGGTGATAGGAACGATGAGAAGATTAATAGTAGTGCAGTCCTAGTAACTAGTGTTGAGGGAATTATTTGTTTAGCAGAGTGATGGCGTTCAGGAAGAAACTGATCTTGTGTCTAGTTGTTCTGTTGTGCAGTGCTCTATAGCATCGTTTTGAGGGTAGGAGTTGAAACAATTTATGTCCAGGATGTGATAATGATTGAGACTTCATAAGAGTGGTTGAAGATGTGAAATGTCTTTTTGGGAAACAAAAACATTCCGACATCATTCATCTGTAGCACAGTGAGTGGTCCTTATGAGACAAATCCACCCCCAAGTTATTACAGTTTGCAGGTTGTTAAAGGAACAAGGCTAACTTTATCCAGTGGGGACCGTATAGATCAGCTGGGATGCAACAGTTATATTACATCTAAACTGTAGTTTTATCGTGCAAGAGATCAATCTTTGCCTTGCCTGTCTGACTTGAGTTGCAACTAGGACGTATGTGTCAGTGGCCAGATTCTTTCTATCATTTCTCATGCCTGCGTGTCAAAAATACTATGAAGGCAACTAGCCCAAGGCTGACCTTCTTCCTGATATGCTTCTTTTTCTATAAGTAGAATCTGCAGAGTAATATTTTTTTTTTCACTCTGTAACTGGATGAAGGATCCGAGATGAAGGAACGGCATAGGAAAAGTGCATTTAAACATTTACAGTACTGTCTACTGGTTTAAAAATTGGGATGAACCCTATTATCCTGTTAATGAACCCATTAGCCTGTTGAGCCTCTGGTGGCTCAACAGGCTAATGCAGTCTGTTATTAACAGCAGCTGCTTGCAATTATTGCAGGTTCAAGTCCCACCAGGCCCAAGGTTGACTCAGCCTTCCATCCTTTATAAGGTAGGTAAAATGGGGACCCAGATTGTTGGGGGCAATAAAAAGTTGACTTTGTATATAATATACAAATGGATGAAGACTATTGCTTGACACAGTGTAAGCTGCCCTGAGTCTTCGGAGAAGGGCGGGATATAAATGCAAATAAAAATAAATAAAATAAATAAATAAATTATCGAATTTACAGTTATGGCACAATTATGGGGAGAAATGCTCTATCCCACTTGGGATTGTCAACTGTACTTTACAGTTTTGGGCTTTTCCATCCTAAAAGCCACAAGCAGCCAAAGAGTCACTGGTAGCTACTGTAGAAAGTTAGCACTTACCCTTCTCTAGAAGGGTTCATATTCTAGGAAATATTAAAAAGGCAGAATATTGCATTTCTCTGGATGAGAAAAGGAGAAACATGTTTTTAAAGACAAAGAGCAGCTCCCTGCAGCTCCCTGCCCCCAGCAGATACTTGGTGTACATTAAGACTGGGCCAGCCTATCTACAAAACAAAAGACCTCAGCTCCAGGTTGATAGGATTAAGACCTGATCAGGGGTAAAATGCTTCCGGATCGGATGGGATCGCGCGATCTGGTAGCGATGGCGGCTGCTGGTTCGGAGGACCGGTAGCAAAAATCCCTGGCTCCGCCCCCCCCCCGCCTCTGCTGAGCTGCACCATCTGCAGAGGGTTTTTTTTAAACTTTTAAAAGCCAGTTTTGCTTCAGCCGAAACAGGCCTTTAAAAGTAAAAAACAGCAGAACCTTACTTGTACTCTTACTTGTAGAAAACATGTTTTCTACAAGTAAGAATAGAGATTCTAAGGCATTTATCTGATTACTGATGAATGCATGGCCACAGCCCGAAAGCAGTTTCAGTTTCAGCCAGACTGAATCAATCGCTCAGCTAATCTATTTCCTCGGTGATCAACTGGCTGGCTTTGCTGGCTGAGAAACTCTGGGATTTGAAGTCCACAATAAAATAAAATAAAATAATAAAATAAAATAATAAAATATTTGTGCAGTTTTCTGAGATTTGGTGTGTTTCTGTAGTGTTTCACTCTAACTACACAAACTCACAAAATCTCAGAAAGCTGTATGTGGCATATTGTGTGTGTGTGTGTGTGTGTGTGTGTGTGTATGCACGCATGCGTGTTAGTTGTGTGTGTGTAAAGTGTGAATTTGGTTTTTGAGATTTTTGTGGCTGTGTGAAGTGCAGCTGCTTTTACACTGTGTGTGAGTCAGTTGTGTTGTGTTGTGTTGTGTGTGTGTAAAGTGTGAAAGTTGGTTTTTAAGCTTTTTGTGGCTATGTGAAGTGTGAAGTGCAGCTGCTTTTACATTGTGTGTGAGTCAGTTGTGTTGTGTTGTGTTGTGTGTGTGTAAAGTGTGAAAGTTGGTTTTTGGTACCTCTTATTGTTTTTTATACTTTGTTTATTATTTTTATTATTTATTGTTATTGGCCACACCCACCAAGCCATCTGACCACCAAGCCACACCCACCAATTAAGCCACGCCCACAGAACCGGTAGGGAAAAAAATTAGATTTCACCTGACCTGACCCTCCAGGACATTGTAAGATTATCTAGCAGCAGAGCTCACCACATGGCACAACCGAGCCCCTTCCGTACATCACCCAGAAAGGTTCAACCAAATTTGATTCAGACAAACATGACTTCACGTGGGAGCTGATTGCAACCAATAGAATACATGCCCTTGCCACAGGAACAGGAAGCTCAAGTTCAAAGCCCAAGAGAGAGTATAAACCAGAGGTGGTATTCAGCAGATTCTGATCAGTTCTGGAGAATTGGTAGTGGAAATTTTGAGTAGTTTGGAGAACCGGTAAATACCACTTCTGACTGGTCCTGCCCAGTCTATTCTCTGCCTCCTGAGTCCCAGCTGATTGGGAGGAAATAGGGATTTTGCAGTAAAACTTCCCCTGGAGTGGGGAGGGAATGGAGATTTTACAGTATCCTTCCCCTGCCATGCCCACCAAGCCACACCCACAAGCCAAGCCACACCCACCAAGCCACACCCACAGAACTGGTAGTAAAAAAATTTGAATCTCACCACTGGTATAAATACCTCCCACTCTCCACTCCATGTGGTCAGCTACCAAGAATTAAACATGCTTGGTGATTCTGCTTCACAATTAAAACTATCTTTCCAATCAGCCTCCATGTTTCCAGTGTCTTTCTTCCCACTTGGAACTGAACCCAGATGGACGTTTCTTCCAACACTACAAAGCTCATTACAAATTGCTTATTATGTTCCTATCTGAAATGTCCTTATCCATTTGCTAACTTCCACTTCCTCTGCTCTACAAACACATACGCAGCCAGACAGAAAACTTGAATAACAGTGAATTGTTTTATAAAGAATAGAATAGAATAGAATAGAATATTTTAATTTGTATACCGCCCTTCTCCCGAAGGACTCAGGGCGGTGAACAGGCAGATAAAATACAAACATACACAATAGTAAAAACAACCCTTAAAAAACTGATTTAAATTTGCCCAAATATTAAAATAACATAAACCCCCATAAAATTACAAAAATTTAAATTTTAAAAACCCATCAAAAATCAATTAAAATTTAAAGATAAAAAATCAGGCTAGTCCAGCCATACGAAATAAATAGGTTTTAAGTTCGCGGCGAAAGGTCCTAAGGTCTGGTAGTTGTCGAAGTCCGGGGGGAAGTTCGTTCCACAGGGTCGGAGCCCCCACAGAGAAGGCCCTCCCCCTGGGGGCCGCCAGTCGACACTGTTTGGCTGACGGCACCCTGAGGAGTCCCTCCCTGTGGGAGCGCACCGGGCGATGGGAGATCGAGGCCGGCAGTAGACGGTCCCGTAGGTAGCCCGGTCCTAAGCCATGGAGCGCTTTAAAGGTGGTAACCAGTACCTTGAAGCGCACCCGGAAAACAACAGGTAGCCAGTGCAGTCTGTGCAGGATAGGTGTTACGTGGGAGCTCCGAACCGCTCCCTCAATAACCCGCGCAGCCGCATTCTGGACTAGCTGAAGTCTCCGGGTGCTCTTCAAGGGGAGCCCCATGTAGAGAGCATTGCAATAGTCCAGGCGAGAGGTAACGAGAGCATGAGTGACCGTGCATAAGGCATCCCGGTCCAGGAAGGGACGCAACTGGCGGATCAGGCGAACCTGGTAAAAAGCTCTCCTGGAGACGGTCGCCAAATGATCTTCAAAGGACAACCGACCATCCAGGAGCACGCCCAAGTTGTGTACCTTCTCCATCGGGGCCAATGACTCACCCCCAACAGACAGCCGCATCTGCAGCTGACTGTACCGAGATGCCGGCATCCACAGCCACTCCGTCTATTGTTTTATAAAGCCTGTATCAGAGAGAGAGAGAGACAGAGAGGGAGGGAAAGAGGGAAGGAGCGAAAGAGAGACAAAAAAAAATACTTATAGCAGTCCTTACCGACAGGAGAACACTTCAGATTCCCAAATCTTATTCTTCTGTCAAGTGTGTCTCTCCAAAGCTCAGCTGTAGAAGAAAGGCACTTTTGTAAATATAAGTATCTTGTTTTTTTAATTTATTTTTTTAAAAAAATCAGCTCCACAGAGGCTTTTGTGGTGTTTTATCCATTCATTCTCACCTACTATTAATGAACATTTCACTTCTGCTTTGAAATGGGGGAATCTGGAATTTTGCCTACAAACTAAAGAGGAGTCAGAATACGGAGGAAAATGAACACAGGAAGCAATATGACAAACCTTGATTGATAAGGACAACCGATAACAGTAACAGAGTTGGAAGGGACCTTGGAGGTCATCTAGCCCAACCCTCTGCTCACGCAGGTCACCTGTACTTGGGATTCGATACTAAAAGCGCATTTCATTTTAGCCCAACCCTCACTGTTCATTACTGAGAAAGAGCTGATATAAACCTACACCAAAACAAAACGTTTTTATTGCTTAATAATTCTAGACAGTTTTGAGATAACCCCTGAGTTTTGTTTGAGTTTGCTATTAAATCATATTAGATGTCAAGACTAGTATCTGGATGATAAGTTCTTAAACTATTTGGTTTCTGATATGCATTGTTGTTGTTTGATTGAGGAACATAGTAATCTAGGGGTGAAGACCTCCTTGTTGGAAGGTTCGGAGTTAAATACTATATAGTGACAAATGTTTCTCTCTCAGGGCGCAAAGAAAATATCCGTTGGGAACTCTGTGTAGGCATCAGGAAGGGCATCTGGTCAGTAAATGCTCAGTTCCATTCAGTCACCCCCAATTCTACTCTGAATTAAGAGGTTATGGGGTCATATATGAGGTCATATATATGACCTCATTTCTTTTTCTTTTTTTTCTTTTTCTTACATGTGTTGTGTATAGAACATATTTTTTAAAAGTGGTGGGACTTTATGCGGCTACGGCCACTATCTTAAATTTCTGATCCTTCCAATTGATGTCTGCAAATGTTTCCAATAAACTGGAATATTAGTGGCATATTAAATACAAAAAGTAGAACAGGCTTTGTGCTACAATTTTTCAAGATAGAGAGGGGTTGTTGTTTTTTTGGTTGTCTTCCTCACCAATTCTGTACTGATTTCGGGACAAGATAATGGAATAATGACACTAAGATAACAGATAAAGAGTTTGGTAGGACTATTGAGAGTTTGAACACAGTAGAAGAGCAGAGAAGAGGAGAGGAGAGGAGAGGGAAGAGGAGAGGAGAGGAGAGGGAAGAGGAGAGGAGAGGAGAGGAGAGGAGAGGAGAGGAGAGGAGAAGAGAATTCTTTATTGGCCAAGTGTGATTGGCCACACAAGGAATTTGTCTTGGTGCATTGGCTATCAGTGTACATAAAAGAAAAGATACGTTCATCAAGAATCATCAGATACAACACTTAATGATAATCATAGGGTACAAATAAGCAATCAAATCATATTAGAATACAGTCAATATAAATCTTAAGGATACAAGCAACAAAGTTACAGTCATACAGTCATAAGTGGAAAGAGATTGGTGATGGGAACAATGAGAAGATTAATAGTAGTGCAGATTTAGTAAATAGTTTGACAGTGTTGAGGGAATTATTTGTTTAGCAGAGTGATGGCGTTTGGGAAAAAACTGTCCTTGTGTCTAGTTGTTCTGGTGTGCAGTGCTCTATAGCATCGTTTTGAAGGTAGGAGTTGAAACAGTTTATGTCCAGGATGTGAGGGGTCTGTAAATATTTTCACGGCCCTCTTCTTGATTCGTGCAGTATACAGGTCCTCAATGGAAGGCAGGTTGGTAGCGACTGTTTTTTCTGCAGTTCTAATTATCCTCTGAAGTCTGGGTCTGTCTTGTTGGGTTGCAGAACCAAACCAGACAGTTATAGAGGTGCAGATGACAGACTCAATAATTCCTTTATAGAACTGGATCAGCAGCAAAATCTTTAAAAAATCATGCTAGACACATTTTGAGCAAAAGTGATCACCCTTCAAAATGTAGTTGATCCACTAGAAATAGAAAATCTATTAGCCTCTGATGATCTTAGATTTTGCCTGGTAGCTTCCTGTGCACAAAGAACTGTGTCTCATGAGTTTTGGCGCAGCAAAAATAATTCTGTTTATCAGAATTATTGCATGTGTAGAAAATTCCACTGAGTTTAGATAATCGGCTCCCAATAAATAGGTTTGTCTAACATGAGAATCTTTTCCTTAGCTGCTTCATTTATAAAATAATATTTTTTTTTCTCTATATCCATTTTTATACAAGTATTTTTTTTCCTGACAATTCATTTGTTAAGGTTTCTTAAGGGGCTCTTTATGACTAGCTTCTAATCACTAAATACTTGTGATTTATACACTGTCTACTTTATCCACCCAGATGGCAATAAAATGCACCAACAGAGAAATAAATAAACTATGGATTGTGATTTTACAGTAATGAGCACTCATTCATTTGATCACCCACCCAACCTTTACTCCCAATTAATATGGCTGAAAGGTTGTCCACCTTCTAGATAATCTTCCTTTGGAATGGGAAAATAATAATTGTATGTGATTTCACCCCCCCCTTTTCATTTTTTGCCAAAAACCAGATGTTACTTAGGCAAAACTGCAAACTATGGATTCTCTTCAGCACCATGGCGTTTATTAAAAAAAAACAAAAACACATTTGTTTTATTCCTGCCCCTTTAGCTTAATGACTGCTGCAAAAAAAAAAAAAAAAGATTGCAAACTTTGTTGTTGAAAGAGAGCCATGCGTTCATCAGTAATCAGATAAGTGCCTTAGAATCTCTATTCTTACTTGTAGAAAACATGTTTTCTACAAGTAAGAGTACAAGTAAGGTTCTGCTGTTTTTTACTTTTAAAGGCCTGTTTCGGCTGAAGCAAAACCGGCTTTTAAAAGTTTAAAAAAAAACCTCTGCAGATGGTGCGGCTCAGCAGAGGCGGGGGGGGGGGGGGCGGGGCCAGGGATTTTTGCTACCGGTCCTCCGAACCAGCAGCCGCCATCGCTACCGGATCGCGCGATCCCATCCGATCCGGAAGCATTTTACCCCTGGTCAGGTCTTAATCCTATCAGCCTGGAGCTGAGGTCTTTTGTTTTGTAGATAGGCTGGCCCAGTCTTAATGTACACCAAGTATCTGCTGGGGGCAGGGAGCTGCAGGAAGCTGCTCTTTGTCTTTAAAAACATGTTTCTCCTTTTCTCATCCAGGGAAATACAATATTCTGCCTTTTTAATATTTCCTAGAATATGAACCCTTCTAGAGAAGGGTGAGTGCTAACTTTCTACAGTAGCTACCAGTGACTCTTCGGCTGCTTGTGGCTTTTAGGATGGAAAAGCCCAAAACTGTACAGTACAGTTGACAATCCCAAGTGGGATAGAGCATTTCTCCCCATAAATGTGCCATAACTGTAAATTCGATAATTTATTTATTTATTTTATTTATTTTTATTTGCATTTATATCCCGCCCTTCTCCGAAGACTCAGGGCAGCTTACACTGTGTCAAGCAATAGTCTTCATCCATTTGTATATTATATACAAAGTCAACTTTTTATTGCCCCCAACAATCTGGGTCCTCATTTTACCTACCTTATAAAGGATGGAAGGCTGAGTCAACCTTGGGCCTGGTGGGGCTGGAACCTGCAGTAATTGCAAGCAGCTGCTGTTAATAATAGACTGTCTTAGCAGTCTGCGCCACTCAAGGACCCTCTCTGAGTTTGGTTGTTTTTTTGAAAACATTTCATTACCTCAACATAGGTTTCTTCTTCTTCTCCTCCTCCTCCTCCGGCTCCTCCCTCCTCTTCCACTGATGAAGTTACTTAGTTTGGGATAATGAAATGTCTGCAAGAAAACAACCAAGCTCAGAGAGCACCAACAACACACTGTGCTACTGAACACAGTTTGTTGTGACCCAGGTTCCTGGACCCGGACTCCTGGACTCGGATGATTCAGAAAGTGAGGGAGAAGACCTGGCAAGCCCTGCTTCTCTTCAGCCCTTTCCCTCCCTGGCACCCACTCAAAGGGAGGAGGAGGGGCCGGCAAGACCTGATTCCCTGGAGCCTTCTTCTGATTTGGCAACGCCCCAAGAACAGTTTTGGAGTGATGCAAGGCTGCGCAGGCGTGACCGGCACGCACAGCAGAAGCAGTGTTGGGATAAAGCCAAGTCATAATTGTCATGCAGTGACATCTGCAGAGACTATAAATAGGAGGTGGGACTTCCTGGTTTTTTGTCTTGGACAAAGCAATGAATTTGCACGGGCAAACTGTTTCAATGGAGGGAAGAATATATTCGTGAGTAATTCTGGCCTTATCTATAATTTCCTCGTTATCTCCAGAAACTTGGCAGGCCCGTGGGTAGACGTGGCCAGGACATATATCTATGTAAATAAAAGGAGAAAAGGAGGCCTCTGACTGACTCTTTGCTGGGAGTATTGGGGGGAGGGAAATAGAACACAGTTCTTATTTATAACTTGAATATAGTGATTACGTTGATAACGTGAATACTTTTGTGCCTCGGTTCCACGTTTTCTATTCGCCAGTCTTCAATTAACATCCCTGTTTCTAAAAGTTTGCAATTTCTTCTTAATGCTCCAACAACCATTCGAATCTCAAACTTTTCAAACCCATCATTCATCTATCCATCCAGAATGTTCATTGAACCCTCAGTAATACAAATGAACAGTGTAAGAAGTGAATTGAATTTGTCAATAGGAAGTCCTGCTCTCAGGGAGAAGAAAATGCATGTGTGGAAAACAAGAATGTAAGAACTCAAGCGAGAATAATAATTAAAAAAAGAATAAAAGAAAACCACTGTCCACTTAATTATTTTTAAGAAAGTTATTTAAATCAGCGCTTCCTTAAATGCTTCTTCCCAAAAGACACTCCTTAAAATATTCTTTGCAAGAGGGTTTTTTTTTTCCTTCTTCTTTTTGTGAAATGTAAGGTTTATCAAGATGTTCTTAATTACTGCCATTTAATATCATAATTACACGGGACTGCTTCAGGATGACCACTTGGGAAATAAAAATGAAACACTACAGAGTAACTTATATAATTCAGGCAGTAAAAATCTTTTTTGTAGATTCTTCATCTCAAATGTCTATGTTCTGTTTTTCAGCTTAAAAGTTAAATTTTCAAAGCAAAAACAGAAATAGGGACCATACTGAATAAGGCTCATAAACCTATGCAGTCTAACATTTCATATTTTTAAGTGTCCATTTCAATATACTCAAGGAAACTTAGAAAAGACACCAAGGGAAAGATCCTTCCATTTATACACTCCCAAGATTTGGCTTTTAGTTGCTGAGACACTAATTTTCTTGTGCCGTTGGGACCTACAGAAGTTTATTCAATGTTTCAGCTCTAGTTTCGCCGCTGAACAATTTTTTTCTAATCGAACTAGCATAACACAAAATGATAAGAGCTGTGATGGTGCAGTGGTTAGAATGCAGTATGGCAGACTGACTCTGCCTACTGCCAGGAATTCGATCCAGACCGACTCAAGGCTGACTCAGCCTTCCGTCCTTCTGAGGTCAGTAAAATGAAGACCCAGATTGTTGGGGACAATATGTTGACATTTATAAACCATTTAGAGAGGGCTGTAAAGCTCTATGAAGCAATGTATAGGTCTAAGAGCTGTTGCTATTTCGCCTCCAATATGATTGGAGTACATAGGTGGCTCAGTGGCTAAGATGCTGAGCTTGTCGATCAGAAGGTCGGAAGTTCAGCGGTTCAAACCTCTAGTGCCCCATAATGGGGTGAGCTCCTGTGACTTGTCCCAGCTTCTGCCAACCTAGCAGTTCGAAAGCACATAAAAAACGCAAGTAGAAAAATAGGGACCACCTTTGGTGGGAAGGTAACAGCGTTCCATGCGCCTTTGGCTTTGAGTCATGCCGGCCACATGACCACGGAGATGTCTTCAAACAGCGCTGGCTCTTCAGCTTTGAAACAGAGATGAGCACCGCCCCCTAGAGTCAGGAACGACTAGCATATATGTGCAAGGGGAACCTTTACCTTTATGGTTGGAGTACTTAAATGCCTGGCTTTTTATACAGATGTGATTCAAGATACTTTGGAGACCAACAAATAACATCCCAATCCTTCCCTAAGAGCAAGGGAAATAAGCTAGAATGTAGCAGAAAGTTAAATGCTTTATATTTATTTATATTAATAGGACCAAAAAGCAACCATTGATTACCCTTATGATGATTGAGATGAATTTCTGAAAATAGGAAATATTTTCTATATTCCTGTCTTCTACATGTGGAGCTATCTGTGCACTGCTTGTTCTCTGGTGCCTGGCTGGAAATTTGATTGACACTTTTGGAGGGCTGATAATGGTGAAAGTTTAACAATAATATGATAAATAATGTTGAACATCTGAATCATGGTAGAGAAATTGCTAGGTGAAAAAAAATCCATCTAAGGACATTTAGATATCCCAAAATTATTTCATTACCAATAAACTTAAGCCAGTTTTGGGACCAAATGTGGTTTATTGAGACATCCATAGCCCTTTGACACCTACAGTATGAATTCGCCTTTGGATTCAGGAAGATTTGAAGCCAGGAATACTGATTTTCTGGCGTTCAAATACATATCAATCAATTTAAAAATAAACCTAAAATTGGAACAACCTTAATTCCATCATAATAGAAGCAGAGCAGAGAAGCAACAAAACAACAACAACAACAACAAGTAGGTCTATATAAGAATAAAATACTTTTTTATTCCTGTAGTTATTTATTTCATACTCAATTTGATCTTTAGCCATATGGGAAAAGGTAATTGGGTGAAGGATTTATCTTTGGAAACTCTAAGGGGGTACATGTTTCATCTGTACATTTTAATTGGGCCCATATATTTTGATTAAAAAACATGTAAAAGAAACTAAGAAAATAAAACTTGTTATCTTTATGCTTCCCTCATGTTTTGATGTATTCAATTTCAGATTGCTGTTGGGTTGGGAGTACAGTATTATTTTAACATCACCAGTTCAAAGGAAAAATAATGCCGTTTATGTGCACATATAATTGGCCTTTCTATTTTTCGTATCTGGCAGCTGCAAAACCCTCACACTCTTTAGCCTTTGTTGTTGCTGTTACACTTGCTGGATTGTTCAAAGAAGCACCCCAGGAAGGACAACCTGTGCAGCATTGACCTTTGGCAAAGGAATGGGACAACTCACAGCAGTCAACTTGCTGTGGCTAACTCACCGCAGCCAACTCACCGTGGGCCAACTCACCATAGCCAACTCGCCACAGGACAACTTGCTGTGGGACAATTTAACAATTACATTTAATTATTTAAAAATAAGCCTAAAATTGGAACAACCTTAATTCCATCATAATAGAAGCAGAGCAGAGAAGCAACAAAACAACAACAACAACAACAAGTAGGTCTATATAAGAATAAAATACTTTTTTATTCCTGTAGTTATTTATTTCATACTCAATTTGATCTTTAGCCATATGGGAAAAGGTAATTGGGTGAAGGATTTATCTTTGGAAACTCTAAGGGGGTACATGTTTCATCTGTACATTTTAATTGGGCCCATATATTTTGATTAAAAAACATGTAAAAGAAACTAAGAAAATAAAACTTGTTATCTTTATGCTTCCCTCATGTTTTGATGTATTCAATTTCAGATTGCTGTTGGGTTGGGAGTACAGTATTATTTTAACATCACCAGTTCAAAGGAAAAATAATGCCGTTTATGTGCACATATAATTGGCCTTTCTATTTTTCGTATCTGGCAGCTGCAAAACCCTCACACTCTTTAGCCTTTGTTGTTGCTGTTACACTTGCTGGATTGTTCAAAGAAGCACCCCAGGAAGGACAACCTGTGCAGCATTGACCTTTGGCAAAGGAATGGGACAACTCACAGCAGTCAACTTGCTGTGGCTAACTCACCGCAGCCAACTCACCGTGGGCCAACTCACCATAGCCAACTCGCCACAGGACAACTTGCTGTGGGACAATTTAACAATTACATTTAATTATTTAAAATAAATTTAAAAAAAACTATTTTAATTTTTGTCATTTACATTTCATTTTGCAGGGCCTTTTGTATCCTTTCTTTAATGGTTCTCTTCCACCATTTTTTTTTTTTTTGATATTAGTATAACTCTTGTCCCACGGACAGTTGTCCTGCGGAGAATTGGCCATGGCTAGTTGTCCTGCAGCAATTTGGTTGTGGCAAGTTAGCTATGATGAGTTGGCCATGGTGAGTTGGCCATGACAAGTTGTCATGGACCCTTCAACGAAGCCAGGTGAAACACAGAATAAGCATATTTTATTTATTTATTTATTGCATTTGTATACCGCCCTTCTCCAGAAGGACTCAGGGCGGTTAACAGCCAATTTAAAAGATACAATAAATACACATTAAGAACAGACTAAAAATTTATATAAATAGTGGCCAAAAATATTAAAAAACTAACCAATACAAAAAACTAAAACCCCATTTAAAATTACTTAATCAGGCTAGCCCAGCTCGATGGAATAAAAGAGTCTTCAGCTCACGGCTCCATCTATTTAGTCCCTTCCCTCTCGTTCTGTATTCTGTGCTGAATAGCTAATATCCTTCTGGTTAAAACATAAATTATAACATTCCTGTATCTCATTTGTCCCTAGAAACAAGTTAGCATTTATATACGTTTGTATCAGTGGTGGAATTCAGCCGGTTCAGGCCCGGTTCAGATGAACCGGTAGCTAAATTGCTGGCTGGTTCTGCCCCTCCCTGCCCTGCTCCTTCACACGCACCCCATTTTAGCTCCCACGTAAGTGCAGAGAGGCCTCCTAGGCCCAAAATGGAGACCTAGGAGGCCTCCTAGAACCAAAATGGGGTGCCCCTATGCCCACAATGGGCAATCCCCACCTACACCCCATTTTGGGCCTAGGAGGCTTCAGGTAGGCCTCTCCCCCATGGCTTGTTTTTGCTCCTAGGAAGCTTCAGGGAGACGTCCTAGGCCCAAAAGGGGGTGTTCTGTCCCTTCCCAACCACAATCAAAAAGACACACGGGCTGACTATATTTGCCAGCAATTTACTCCGATGACAGATAACAGTTCTGGCAATGAACCTGCGCTTGCCTGCCAATTTCTCCTCAGACCAGCGTAATTGCAGTTCAGGAATAAACAGAAACCAAAGTCTGAATCACAAAATAGCATAGCCAAAGCTCCCAAAAGTCTGTTTTTGTCCATCATGAAGCCCAAAGGCAGCTTCTACCCACTTTTATACCCTGTGGGGTGTGGCTCCATGACTCAGCACTCCCTGGGCTGGCCTCTTCCTTCCTTTTGCTGTGCACGCTTCACTCGATGTCACTGCCTTGCATCTAGCCACGATTGATTCTCCTCAGCTGGCTCTTGGAGCTCTGCCAGGGAGGAGGAGGAGGGGTCAGGGGAAAGAGGCCATGTCAGCTCCTCCTCCTCCACCTGGCCTGCCTCTGGGAGCCAGAGCGGAGCCAGAGAGGAAGGTCCCGCAGAGGGAAGCCCTGTCGGTTCTTCCCGCTCACTCTCTGAGTCACTCTCAGCCAGGAGGCCCGGCTCAGGGGCTGCAGCAGACACAACAGGGGGACATTCCCCCCATGACCCATTTTTGCGCCCAGGGTGGGTACAGCAGGCCGAGTGCTACCTGTCATGCACCCCTGGCCATGCCCACCATGTCCACGGCCACCCAGCCAGTCATTAGGGCAGAGAACCGGTTGTTAAATTATTTGAATCCCACCACTGGTTTGTACACATACATATAACTTAGGACACAGAGTAACATAGCTGACTATGAAAGAGTCTCATCTCAGAGCTTTGTTTCAATCACCATTTTTAATGGTTGTGTTTCACTGGAGATAGTTACCAAGAGAGCCCATGGTATAGTGAAATTTGAGATAAATAACTAACCCCATGTGACATTGACTATTTAATCTCAATCCAAAATAATGAAGAAAAATGTGGTTTGAATAGCGTAGCTATTTTTCCCCCACTGTGGGATATATTTAAGTTAAAAAAAATAATCTACATATATAGAAATCATATGTTGTTAGCACAGCATCGGAGTAATATGACATTTCTGGCTGTATTTTATGAAGCATTAAAGTGTTCAAAATAACTATTGCTTCTAGCTGTCACCCATAAATCAAAACAGGCCACTGGCAGCAGAATGATAGATTTCTGGTCATTGAAGGGATTTGATCATAAGACACAAGATAAAATGGTGACAAGTAAGGAGATAAATGTTTATGTTCAGATTAACAACCCAAGGTCAGAGTGCTTAAGCATATCAATGGAATTCCTCAGTCAACATGGAGAGAATATTAAGCTAAACAGGTCCGTAGCAAAGGAAGACAGAAATGGAATTTAAATGAAGTTGTCTGTTATGATTGTTTAAGGAAACAGTTATAGTAAATTAATCATAATGAGACTTGAGTTTCTTTTGCGAAGGGCTTTCTCCTTTCAGATGTCAATCCAAAGAATTGTTCGTCGTTGTGAGAGACCATGAAGGGATGGGGGGGGAAAGAAAGTTTGTCAATCTAATAAACATAATAAAACGTGGAGAAGATGCTCCATTTAGTATCTCAAAATAAAAGGCAAAAACTGAGCTGTTGAAAAATTATATACATGTTGGGCATGTTCAGCCTTCCTTGAGAGAAATAATCATCATTTAAGAGCCATGGTGGCACAGTGGTTAGAGTGCAAGCTACTTCTGCTGACTGCAATTTGGCAGTTCAAATCTCACCAGGCTCAAGGTTGACTCAGCCTTCCATCCTTCTGAGGTGGATAAAATGAGGACCCAGATTGTCGGGGACAATAGGTTGACTTTGTAAACCGTTTAGAGGGGGCTGTAAACCAGGGGTGAAATCTAAAAATTTTCCCTACTGGTTCTGTGGGCATGGCTTAATTGGTGGCTGTGGTTTGGTGGTCAGGTGACTGAATGGGCATGGTCAATAATAATAAATAATAAAAATAATAAAGTATACAAAACTTGGGAGGTTCCGGTCTACCTTCTTTGAAAATAGAGACCCCGGTCTACCAATTGGCTTTCACTGACAGGCCCCGGTCTACCTTCTTTAAAAACAGACCCCCGGTCTACCAATTGCCTTTTATTGACAGGCCCCGGTCTACCTTCTTTAAAAATAGAGGCACCGGTCTACTCGCTGCCTATAGCACTGATCAGCTGAAGTGCCGCTGCAGTCATTTAAGGCCGTTTGCAGCTATATAACCATCGAATGCTTCAGGGACAGAGAAGAAGAACAGCGAGGCGTGGGCAGTGGGGGGGAGCAGGGATTTTTGCTATCGGTTCTCCGAACCACCTGCCCCCATCACTACCGGATCGCGCGATCCGGTCCGAACCGGGAGCATTTCACCCCTGCTGTAAACCACTGTAAAGCAGACAATAAGTCTGAGTGCTATTGCTATAACCGTAGATCATTCATGCTAGTGTTACCAGTTCCTAGAAAGAGTCTATCAATGGGTCACTTTTTTTTTATTCCTTTGATATCTATGGAGATTCTCAATTATCCAGGTCATGTTTGTCCCAAAGGTGTGTTTTCAAAAGACAACTGGACTTGCTTTGTTTTTCCTTGAAGACATTTTGCTTCTCATCCAAGAAGCTTTTTCAGGTCTGGCTTCAGAACTGAAGAAGCTCCTTGGATGAGAAGCAAACCATCTTCGCGGGAAAGCAAAGAAAATCCAGTTGCCTTTTGAAAATGCACCTTTGGCTCTTCCCTTGATGATTATATGTTGGAGCAGATCTCTGATGAGGAACAGAAGGTAGCTCAGGGGTGAAATGTAAAATTTGTTACTACTGGTTCTGTGGGCGTAATAGGGGAGGGTAATATGACTGGGTAGGCGTGGCCAACTTTTTTTCTTTTACTTTTAAAAGCATTTTTTTTACAATCTCTTCAGCCAAAGAGGCTGCAAAAAAAAAAAACCTTTTAAAGGGTTCTGGCAATCAGGCAACTCAGCTGGGATCATCAGAACCTTTTAAAAGCATTTTTTTACAGCCTCTTCAGCCAAAGAGCTTGTAGAAAAAATGCTTTGAAAAGGTTCTGATGATCCCAGCTGAGCCGCACGCTCATCAGAGGTTTTTTTTAAAAAAAACTTTTAAAAGCATTTTTTCGGCCAAAGAAAAAAATGCTTTTAAAAGTAAAAAAAGCCTCTGATAATTGCACAGCTCAGCTGAGCCGGGCCAGGGAGTTTTGCTACCGGTTCTCCAAACCACCTGCCGCCATTGCTACCAGATTGGGTGATCCGGTCCAAACTGGGAGCATTTCACCCCTGAGGTAGCTTCCAATTTGTAGAACAGAAGTTGAGTAGGAGGAAGTGGCGAAGATACAGAGGAAACAACTCAAGGCAAAATGTTGCAGGTATCATGTTTTACTCCCCAGTCTTAGTGAGAACCAACTATTCAGTCCCAAGGAATAAATATACAGTAACATACAGAATAAATATGCAGTTGAGAATAGTGGTATTAAAATCAGGATGACCTCAACGGACCAATTAGGCAACATCTAAAGCAGCGGTGTCAAACTCGTGGCCCATGGGCTGGTTGCATCAATGCCTCCGCCCAGTTTAGTGAGGGGAAAAAAAGTCCCAATACCAGAGGTGGTATTCAGCCCATTTGTATCAGTTCGAGTGAACTGGTAGCGGTGACTGCAGGTGCTCTGACATGATGTCCTCCTATTTAGCCATGTTTTCAAGGCCAGCCACATTTGCAGAAGGCACACGCACAAACATAGAACATGCACGGAAGGCCGGGAGCATGCACAGAAGGCTTGCACGCGCGTGAAGCAAGCTGTCATGTACCACTCCCACTCCAACGCACAAGTCAAGGAAGTCCGTAACAGACTTGGCAATGAAGCCTTTGCAGCTTGCTAAGTTCTTTCGAGGTTTATCAGGGCAGGCAGGAGTCCAAGTTGTGACTTCAGTGATAGAGTCCGATATAATAATAATAATAATAATAACAACAGAGTTGGAAGGGACATTGGAGGCCTTCTAGTCCAACCCCCTGCCCAGGCAGGAAACCCTACATCATCTCAGACAGATGGTTATCCAACATTTTCTTAAAAATTTCCAGTGTTGGAGCATTCACAACTTCTGCAGGCAAGTCGTTCCACTTATTGATTGTTCTAACTGTCAGTTTCATCCCACCAAGTTTTCGTAATGGCAACAATATCATATCTGCCCTCATTTACTTGAATTTCTAATTCACCCTGTTTATTCCTCATACTCTGTGCATTGGTGTATAGACATTTGAGTCCATTTGGATTGACCTTGTGTTTACTGTCTACATAACCTGTGTTGTGCCTGACTGCCCCTACTTTCTTGCCACCTGTTGGTTTACTGCACATGGTATGGCACTCATTATTAAATGCTTGGTTTTGCTTGATAGGAGGGCTGATAGTCTTACCCACACAGACATCTATGTTACGTGCACTGATAACCCTTTTAATTTTGGATTGCTGGGGACAGAAATTTTCTGCATCAATTAATTCTCTGTCCCCACTGTTCAGTTTAAATGTTTATCCAGAAAATCTGTGAATTTATTGCTAAGTAACTCAGTCCCTTTCTTTGATGGATGCAATCCATCTCTTTTGTACAGTTTTTCATTGGACCAGTTGCAGACATCATGACTAATAAAACCAAAGCCTTCCCTTTTACACCACTCCTTTAGCCACACATTAAACTCCACTACACGCTGGCCTTTACCTTTTTGTTCCTTATGTACTGGTAAAACCTCTGAAAAGATAAGCCTACAACCTATGCTATTAAGTTCATACCCCAAGCTCTGGAAATCATTCTGCACAGAAAGTACATCCTTTTGGGACAGATCATTTGTGCCAAGATGTATAATAGCATCAACATCAGAATCCTTACTGGCATTCTTGACTATCTTAAGAATACGCCTCTTGTCTCTGCTGGCAGTAGCACCAGGTAGACACCTGACCTCTTTCAAAACCTCCATATCCTTTCCTAAATTTACATCCCTTACAATTGAATCACCAATCAGAAGGTGGCTTCTCTTTTTGGATACCGTGCTCTTCTTGTGTGACCGATCTGTAATACTTGATACACACTTTTCCAAAGTAAGTTCTTCATCTCGGACCATAATCCCTTGATTGTTTGAGTTATCAGTATCACAACTACCTTGATCTGTCACTTTAGTGTTCCTATTAAGGTCAGCAAGGGCACTATATCTGTTATACTGGGACACTGTAAAAGCTTTGTGTTTATGGTTCACAGCTCTCACCCTGCCAGATCCCACAGTTGTCCATGCTGCCCTTCTCCTGCAGGATCTTTGTGGTAGAGGGGGCTATGGCACAGTAGCTGGAATGGCTGAATTGGGAACCTAATTTCTGCTGGGAGAGCATAGATTAGAGATTCTAGATAGGTAATCTGTCCACGTAGACTGCTAATTTGTTTACAAAGAGGACAGTACCCAAATTTGAAAAGAGTACTGTGAAAGACAGCTGCAAAACAAGTATTGCACTGAACTAAACCAGTCATTCTGAAATAAAATCAAACCACAATCTCAAGTGGACTAACCCTGAATATATTATTGCTATTTTTGATTTATAGTGATTAGATTAGATTCGTGCGCCATTACAACTACTCACGTGCTTTTGTGGAGCAAATGAGAAAGAAATGGAAGCAGTTTTCCACCCCCAAACTGTCCTCAAACCAGCAACTCTACTCACGTGCTTTTGTGGAGCAAATGAGAAAGGAATATCAGCAAACTAGCTAAGACTTTGCTTGACTCAAGGTTGGAATGCCAAAAGCAGGTCCTTTATATAGGCTTTGGGGTGTGGCTCCATGACTTAGCATTTATCCAGGCCTGCCTTACCCCTCCTTCTGCTGGAGTCGCCTCTCAGATCTCCGGAAGCGAGGGTCCTCCCACGCTGAATTGTCTTCAGCTGGAACTGCTGTCAGTAATTCCAGCACCTGGCTGGCTTCCTGCTCTGAAGGCTGAGCCAAAGGAACACATGCCATATGAGTGAGGTTTATTGGGCTTGTTCGTTCACTCCTGGCATCTGCTCCGGGCATGGGGCCAGGGCCGGGGGCTGGAGGCATGACAGGCCGTTCATCTTCATTATCAGACTAGGAGTCTGATAACAGGCCCGGTTGGAGACGGGAGGGGCCCGGCTGAGGAGAGAAGGGAGGACGAGTCACAACACAAGCATGCACGCACACAGCGAACTGGTAGTAAGAATATGTGAAACCCACCATTTCCGATATGTCACGACATGAATTTGACACTGCTGATCTAAAAAAAAACCAAAAAACGCTCTAGCTTGACAGCTATGGGGGTGCTCACAGTTCCTTGTCTCTGTTGCTTGCCACTTTCTCACTTCAGGCTCTGCACCCTTTGCTGTTCTTGTGAACTGAATGGATTATCTTAGGGCCACCTTAACTGCCATTGTACACAACCTGGCATATCATTTTTGTAAGTAAGTAAATAAACCCTGGTAACCTCATGGGCATATCCAAGAACTTTTCTTAGCAGCCATAGGGATTCCACAGGTCTATAGGTTTCATGGGTTGTAGTGGCATCATGAAAAATACATGGGTTGTCCTTTATAATTATTTATATCCATAATAATAATAATAAATGGTGTGTAAGAAAACAAAAAGAGAGATACAGAGAAAGTAAAGTAATCTCATTTTCATTCTGATTTTGTAACAGCAATTACAAATCTATAAAATTGGCCGGGTGTGTGCGAGAAAGATAAGGGGGTGGGAAATTAGCTCTTCAATCAATTTGCAGGAATTATTTCTTGATATCTATTGCTGGTCAATATACAAATAACATGTGGGGTTTTTTTTGGACAAGAGGCACTGAAGATTTTTGAATAATGTATTACAACACATCTACAATATATTGCAGAGTTGACATTATAAATTTCTCTCTTCCTTTTTAAAAAAATAATTAAACATTAACTCTGATGTTATATGATAACGTTCAACATTGTTGCATATACCAATAATTATTTTGTTAATTTATTTGATATGGTATCTCTGTCTCTCCCTATGAAGATTTACACTTGCATTAGCCCCCCAAAATCAAAGATGTTGACTGTGTACTCGCTGGAAAGTACTGTTTTATCCCTTGTGTTTAATCAACTTTTGTGATAAAGGAGCCTGCCAAAACTGTGAATTGTGAGTTTGAACAGCTAATTCGTTTGGTTTGCAAACCATAAATGTGTAATGAGTTCAGAATTCAGGGTAACCCATATATTACCATATTTTTTTTTATACTTCAAACAGAGAGTAATTATAGGTGGGCTTTTTTTTACATATTTTGTTCCTGGGTAAATCTGAAGGATTGAACATCAGATTTCTGCCACATTGTTCAGGCACCTTTTACTTGGAAAGGAAAGTTAAGCATCAAAATTATTTTATACTTTTGCTTTAGCTAATCCTTTGCTACTGACAACACTTTCATAATTTGTGCTGTATATAACTATAAACCAATTAAACGCTTTTTGAAGGAATAGTCCAGTTAGTATTTCCCATTCAAGGTTGGCATCCATACTTCAATTCTTATTCATTAATTTAGAGAAAATATTTCATCTTGAAATTGGAAAGGAAATGAGCGTGTCAGCATTTAGTGAACAAATCTGCGACACCAATATTTGTGCAAATGTAGTTTCCTTATCAGATGTGAAAACTTGTACGTTCCCAATACACATTTTCTCGAACAGATTGCAGGTGTAAACTCAACATCTTCATGAAAAAGTCTGTCTATTGCACAGAGACAAGGATTTTTTCCCTTCAAATGCTGAGGATTGAAAATTTAAAAAAATGCCTTTTTCTCCTTTCCCCCCAAAAAGAAAAAAAAAAGTAGCAATTGCTGAAGAGCTGTGTTGCTCATCTTTCTCAAGAAGTCTCAAATACCGTAAATTCCTCAGAAATCTGTTACATTTTTCTTACAGGATTTAGAACTTCCTAATGAGTAACTAGCAGTTTCGAAAGCACGTAAAAATGTAAGTAGAAAAAATAGGGACCACCTTGGTGGAAAGGTAACAGCGTTCTGTGCACCTTTGGCGTTGAGTCATGCCGGCCACATGACCACGGAGACGTCTTCGGACAGCGCTGGCTCTTCGGCTTTGAAACGGAGATGAGCATCGCCCCCTAGAGTCGGCAATGACTAACACGTATGTGTGAGGGGAACCTTTACCTTTAATGAGTAACTTTCAATCTTTTGAGGTAGACCAGGTAATGAAACACTTCACGGATTACAATAATGTGACTTATTGTTGCAAGATATGTTAACAGAAACAACAGCTTCCTTCTGACCTCTCTTATGCCAAACAGAACCTACCGTATTTTTTGGAGTACTGTAGAATAGAATAGAATAGAATAGAATAGAATAGAATAGAATAGAATAGAATAGAATAGAATAGAATAGAATAGAATAGCTTTATTGGCCAAGTGTGATTGGACATATAGTATAAGTAATTTGTCTCTGGTACAGAAGCTCTCAGTGTACATACAAACAACAGGTGATAAATCATGATCATAATCATAAAAGACAATCATCAATGTCTCCATTAATTAAAAAGGGGGATATACCAACTATTTATCATCCACAAGGGCTCATGAATTTGGATATAGTGCTTTGCACACATCTTCCTTGTTTCCTGCTTCCCAAAACCCTTCTTTTCTCCATCATTGTGTCTTGCTAAGCAAAGGGGTTAACTCTCACATTCTTCTACTCACCATGGGCAAACTAAACACACTAAACAATGCCAAAGAAAGGAAAACAAAACAATCTAAACAAACAAACAACTTTGAAGCAATCCGATAAGATGGATATAGATTGTTGCGATCTGGCCGGGAGAGATAAGATAGGAAGGAACACAAGACTCATCTCATTTATAATCTAGTTATTCCACTTTCTGACCCAGAACAGAGCTAAATCATCTAGCAGATTTAGTGTCAAGGTTGAAGACAGCAACAGCAGGAACTCAGTCAGCAAAACTTCTTTCCCAGCAAGTCATGTGGTGAGCTGTCCTCTCTGCAAAGAAGCCACGTAATACCGTCATTATAATTAACAGCCGTCAGATAAGGTGGGAAAGGCATGATAGGCTGAAATGATCCACCTAACAGCACTGGGGCAGAGATGCTACGGAATGTGTTCAAGGCACTCTCACACTGTCGTCAATGCTGATTTGTAGACAATCATTGTGAAATACATGATTTGCCACCAGGCATGGAGGGAGTAATCAACCCTCTATTGTTCATTCCTCATTTTGAGATGGCTGCCTTCTGCCCGTCCTTTACCCCATTTACGTGGCATTTGAATTGAGACGCTGCTATTAACTTTTCCTTGGGGCTACTTGCTAGAGGATACATTAAGGCCAAACTACTGGCCCTCCCATAAGCCCGCTTACTAAAGCAATATTTATTAGGTGTCCATTCCAAACCAGCTGAAGTGAGCAAACTTAATGGGTTTTGGATCAATGCCTTAAATAGGATTTATTCTTTTTTACCCGGATCATACCGTTTGGCTTATGAAAGGGAAAATGGGGGGAAGGAAAGACCCTGGAAATGATAAATGAACGTGGGAACAACGAATGACCGACCAATTGAAATGTTTGCGTTATAGGCAATGCAATGGATTGCTTGAGGGGAGCTCTGGGTATTCAGGAGCCCCTTATGCTTCCTGTCCTGGCATCATTCAGGTGCTCTGCTTGTAAGGGAGGGAGACCAACAGGTGCAATTGAGTTTAAGGAGGCCTAGCTTGCAGCAGATGCAGGAATCCTTGGGCAGAGATGGCACCTTCTGTGTCGGCAAGCTGCTCGTAAAAGCCAGTTCTTGGCAACCCTGCCCCAAGGCAATAGTGCAGCCAGGATTTCCTTGGGCTTGGTGCCATCCTAGCAGATTGGCATGAGCTGAAGCAGTCAGGTTCAGTAATCTGGGTATGTATTAAGTCAAGCTGCAGAAGCACAAGTTCAGCACCTGGGGACAAGGGGGAAAAAAACCAAAAAGAGTTTGCTAGTTCAGAGTTTATATATGCCTCTCACAACACAAAAACACAAAAAGAAGAAAAAAAATGTCCTCCATTAACCCAGACATTTTCAAGGCTGAGGACTCATAACAAATTGAATCTGATCTGCAAATTAACTCCCCTAACTCCCAACCAGACTGGAAACACCCAACCAGATTAGGTTTTCAAAAGCCACTGGAAACCATTTCATCTGCTCCAATTGAAATCCTTCTCCGTTGTCCTGAAATTTCTGAGGTGTTCCTGCTATGAAGAAACATCTAAATAATCTTGACTGACAGGCCCAGCTCACTCAGCCCAACTGGAAGGCTTTAGATCAGGGGTCTCCAACCTTGGCAAAGTTAAGCCTGGCGGACTTCAACTCCCAGAATTCCCTAGACGGCAAAGCAAAGCTGGCTGTGGAATTCTAGGAGTTGAAGTCCTCCAGGCTTAACATTGCCAAGGCTGAAGACCCCTGCTTTTAGATGATCTGAAATGGTGGTTTAGGTTTTTGGAGCATGGGAAACACTACACTGCTGTGAAAAAGACATACCAATTTCCTCAAGTCCTTGTTCTTTATTTATCAAAACCAGCAGATGGAACTGAAGAATTATCTGTGGAAGATAAACGGTTAAAGTGGTTTTTTTTTTTCCTGGTCAAACTGGTCTATCAGGGCAACCTGGTCTCCCCAATTATGGGATGGAGCATACTGCTTCCACTTTTGCCTTTCATCCCCAATCTAGGGGCCTTCGCAGGCAGTCGCTTTTGTGACAAACTATTTTTGTTTAAATTTATGTTTTACCGACAAAGAAATAAAGGGAGACTAGTATAGATCTATAGCTTGAAATAGACTAGTGTTCCTTTATTTCTTTGTCGATAAAACATAAATTTAACACAAAGGATTAAAACTCTTGGTCAACTTCAAATGCTTGTTTTGACTTCTATTTCTTTGTTAGCATGAGCTGTTTGTATCACTTCTTTGTCTGGAATTTATCACATTTATGAAGCGCACAGTATCTAAATTCTCAGTAGAAGAGAATATATGTAGTTCCGGGCTCAACAGTGGAGTCCTTCATGGTTTCTGGGTCAGAAGATGTCTCTTTACACACCATCCCAAAGAAACAATTAAAAATATAAAAAAGGAAACAGAAAGACCAGAACACCAGCAATCAACAAGCAGAAGTTAACACCAGACTGTTGTGTCTTCGGCTCCCGAGCCTGGCTTCTTGGCAAAGAGTGACTCTGAGAGTGAGGGGGAAGAGCCGACAGGGCTTCCCTCTGCAGAACCTTCCTCTCTGGCTCTGCTCCAGGATCCAGGGGCAGGCCAGGTGGAGGAGATGACAAGGCCTCTTTCTCCCACACCTTCCTCCTCCCAGGAAATGCCTCAAGACTCAGCTGCTGACAATCAGTCCTGGTTAAATCCCAGGCATCGCAGAAAGGAGAGGCAGGAACAACAACAAAAAAAAGGGTGGGGCAGGCCTAGAGAGTGCTGAGTCACGGAGCTACACCCCACAGGGTATAAAAGCAGGAGGAGCTGCTCTATAGCTTCTTGTGATGGACAAAAACTGACTCTTGGAAACTTTGGCTGTAATATTTTGAGACTAAGACTTTGGCTTCTGGATTTCTGTTTATTTCTGAACTGAAGTTACATTGGTCTGAGGAGATAAGAGAAATTGGCAGGCAATCGCAGGTTCGTTGCCAGAACTGATATCTGTCATAGGAGTAAATTTCTGGCAAATATAGTCAGCTCACGTGTCTTCTTGGTTGTGGTTGGGGGGGGACAGAACATAGACAAACAATCAGGTAGCAAACAACTATTCAATCAAGGAACTACCAAGAAGAAAAGAATGAACCCACCAACACAAACAGACAGCAAACCCCATTCCTGTTCAGAATTGAAGATGTTACCTAGACAGGTAATGAAATGTCTGAATGAGAATAACCAAGCTCAGAGAGAGAGAGTGCTTTTAAAAAAAAAAAAAATCAAGGCAACCTGGTCTACCCAAATATGGGATGGAGCAAACTACTTCCACTAAGTAGCCTGGGTTCAAATCCCAGAAGGGTATGGCTAGCTGATGAGAACTAAATAGCTGGTAATAGATCTATACTAGTCTCCCTTTATTTCTTTGTTGGTAAAATATAAATTTAACACAAGCTCAGAGAGTACCAAGGATCCCTAGAGTCACAGTTGAGACTCTAGAAAAAGTGCAGCGGAGAGCAACCAGGATGATTAGGGGACTGGAGACTAAAACATATGATGAACGGTTACAGGAACTGGGCATGGCTAGTCTAGTGAAGAGAAGGACCAGGGGACACATGATAGCAGTCTTCCAATGTTTGAGGCTCTGCCCCAGAGAGGAAAATGTCAAGCTGAAGCACCTGAAGGCTAGAGAAGGAATAATGGATGGAAACTCATCAAGGAGATATTCAACCTGAAAATAAGGAGAAATTTTCTGACAGTGAGAACAATTAACCCATGGAACAGACGTTGCCTTTGGAAGTTGTGAGAGCTTCATCACTGGAAACTTTCAAGAAGAGACTGGACTGCCATTTGTCAAAAATGGTGTAGGGTCTGCTTGAGCTGGGGGTTGGATTAGATGACTTACAAGGTCCCTTCCAATTCTGTTAATCTTTTTTTTTTATTTGCATTTATATCCCGCCCTTCTCCGAAGACTCAGGGCGGCTTACACTATGTCAAGCAATAGTCTTCATCCATTTGTATAATTATATACAAAGTCAACTTATTGCCCCCCAACAATCTGGGTCCTCATTTTACCTACCTTATAAAGGATGGAAGGCTGAGTCAACCTTGGGCCTGGTGGGACTTGAACCTGCAGTAATTGCAAGCAGCTGCTGTTAATAACAGACTGCCTTACCAGTCTGAGCCACCAGAGGCCCTTTTCTAAAAATTATAGAGATAGAGAGATGGAGATACAGTATGGAGATGGAGATAGCAATAGAGATAGCAAGATAGTGATAGAGATAGAAATAGAGATAGCAATAGAGATAGAAATACAGAGATGCAATCATATAGGCCAGGGGTCCCCAAATCCAGGTCTGTGGCATCCTAGAAACTGGTCTGCACAAATAAGCACTCGCCCTCCGGTCCACGGAAATACCTCTCTCTGGATCCCAAAGGGTTGGGGGCCACTAATATAGGTACATAGATATAGAGTAACATTTTACCAAAGGGAAAAAGTTGGACCAGAGAGGCTTATAATATAAATGGGAAAGGAGGAGGCAGTGACAGATAAATATAAACAAACCCAAAGCAAGCATTTTTCCCCCTCGAATCTTGGGAGAAATCCAATGCATAGTTAAAAAAAAAGTAGGTTAGGACTCTGAGTTGTGTTTGCTGTAAACACGCATGACAAAGAACACTTTGGAAGCGTTTCAATTATGAATAGCTCCGTTCCCTGAAAGGTACTAGGAACTGTATATAAATTCCCATCAAGACCTTGATTGCTTTGCAATTGAAGCAACTCAATGTTCACAGAAATGAGAATTGAAATCATTTGCTACCCAATATTCGCTGGGCAGCCCCAGATTCGGAACCTAACGGTGCAGTCTCCATTAATGGGCAGATCAATGAAGGTGTCAACTTAAGAGCGCAGTGGCTGTGACAAAAGGCAACTTCTGCACTAGGCATCAATAGGAAAAGAATTGAAGATAAAGCTCTTCCATGCCCTTAAACAAAAGTAGGATAGCCCAGCTCTGGAATATTGCATATAATAATAACAGAGTTATTGGAGGCCTTCTAGTCCAACCTCCTGCTCAGGCAGGAAACCCTACATCATCCCAGACAGATGGTTATCCAACATCTTCTTAAAAATTTCCAGTGTTGGAGCATTCACAAGTTCTGCAGGCAAGTTGTTCCACTTATTGATTGTTCTAACTGTCAGGAATTTTCTCCTTAGTTCTAAGTTGCTTCTCTCCTTGATTAGTTTCCACCCGTTGCTTCTTGTTCTACCCTCAGGTGCTTTGGAGAATAGTTTGATATAGTTCTGCTATATAGTGCTGCTTGCCACATTTGGGGTGGGGAAAGGTTTATCAGGGCTTGAAAAAGTGCAGCGGAGAGCAACCAGGATGATTAGGGACTGGAGACTAAAACATATGATGAACGGTTACAGGAACTGGGCATGGCTAGTATTGTGAGAGGTGGAAGTATGGAAGGGTTTCTCCTAAAGTCTACCACCATTTCTACGGTTTTGAGTGTGTTCAGTTCCAGATTGTTTTGGTTGCACCACAAGGCTAGTCATTTTACCAAAGGGAAAAAGTTGGACTGGAGAGGCTTATAATATAAATGGGGAAGGAGGAGGCAGTGACGGATAAATATAAACAAACCCAAAGCAAGCATTTTTCCTCCCTGAATCTTGGGAGAAATCCAATGCATAGTTAAAAAAAAAAGTAGGTTAGGACTCTGAGTTGTGTTTGCTGTAAACATGCATGACAAAGAACACTTTGGAAGTGTTTCAATTATGAATAGCCCCGTTCTCTGAAAGGTACTAGGAACTGTATATAAATTCCCATCAAGACCTTGATTGCTTTGCAATTGAAGCAACTCAATACTCACAGAAATGAGAATTGAAATCACCTGCTACCCAATATTCGCTGGGCAGCCCCAGATTCGGAACCTAATGGTGCAGTCTCCATTAATGGGCAAATCAATGAAGGTGTCAACTTAAGAGCGCAGTGGCTGTGACAAAAGGCAACTTCTGCACTAGGCATCAATAGGAAAAGAATTGAAGATGTTACCTAGACAGGTAATGAAATGTCTGAATGAGAATAACCAAGCTCAGAGAGTACCAAGGATCCCTAGGGTCACAGTTGAGACTCTAGAAAAGTGCAGAAGAACGCATGATCAGGAGCTGAGGGCTAAAACAGATGAAGAATTAGGTATATCTAGTCTAGTGAAGAGAAGGACCAGGGGACACATGATAGCAGGGTTCCAATATTTGAGGGCTCAGCTGAGATCATCAGAGTTTTAAAGCATTTTTCCCCCTCGAATCTTGGGAGAAATCCAATGCATAGTTAAAAAAAAAGTAGGTTAGGACTCTGAGTTGTGTTTGCTGTAAACACGCATGACAAAGAACACTTTGGAAGCGTTTCAATTATGAATAGCTCCGTTCTCTGAAAGGTACTAGGAACTGTATATAAATTCCCATCAAGACCTTGATTGCTTTGCAATTGAAGCAACTCAATACTCACAGAAATGAGAATTGAAATCACCTGCTACCCAATATTCGCTGGGCAGCCCCAGATTCGGAACCTAATGGTGCAGTCTCCATTAATGGGCAAATCAATGAAGGTGTCAACTTAAGAGCGCAGTGGCTGTGACAAAAGGCAACTTCTGCACTAGGCATCAATAGGAAAAGAATTGAAGATAAAGCTCTTCCTTGCCCTTAAACAAAAGTAGGATAGCCCAGCTCTGGAATATTGCATATAATAATAATAACAGAGTTATTGGAGGCCTTCTAGTCCAACCTCCTGCCCAGGCAGGAAACCCTACATCATCTCAGACAGATGGTTATCCAACATCTTCTTAAAAATTTCCAGTGTTGGAGCATTCACAAGTTCTGCAGGCAAGTTGTTCCACTTATTGATTGTTCTGTCAGGAATTTTCTCCTTAGTTCTAAGTTGCTTCTCTCCTTGATTAGTTTCCACCCGTTGCTTCTTGTTCTACCCTCAGGTGCTTTGGAGAATAGTTTGATATAGTTCTGCTATATAGTGTGGAAAGGTTTATCAGGGCTTGAAAAAGTGCAAAACGCATGATCAGGGAGCTGAGGGCTAAAACAGATGAAGAATTAGGTATATCTAGTCTAGTGAGAAGAAGGAGTAGGGTAAACATGATAGCAGGGTTCCAATATTTGAGGGCTCAGCTGAGATCGTCAGAGCCTTTTAAAAGCATTTTTTCTACAACCTCTTCGGCCCAAGAGGTTGCAGAAAAAATGCTTTTAAAAGTAAAAAAAAAGTAGGTTAGGACTCTGAGTTGTGTTTGCTGTAAACACGCATGACAAAGAACACTTTGGAAGCGTTTCAATTATGAATAGCTCCGTTCCCTGAAAGGTACTAGGAACTGTATATAAATTCCCATCAAGACCTTGATTGCTTTGCAATTGAAGCAACTCAATGTTCACAGAAATGAGAATTGAAATCATTTGCTACCCAATATTCGCTGGGCAGCCCCAGATTCGGAACCTAACGGTGCAGTCTCCATTAATGGGCAGATCAATGAAGGTGTCAACTTAAGAGCGCAGTGGCTGTGACAAAAGGCAACTTCTGCACTAGGCATCAATAGGAAAAGAATTGAAGATAAAGCTCTTCCATGCCCTTAAACAAAAGTAGGATAGCCCAGCTCTGGAATATTGCATATAATAATAATAACAGAGTTATTGGAGGCCTTCTAGTCCAACCTCCTGCTCAGGCAGGAAACCCTACATCATCTCAGACAGATGGTTATCCAACATCTTCTTAAAAATTTCCAGTGTTGGAGCATTCACAAGTTCTGCAGGCAAGTTGTTCCACTTATTGATTGTTCTAACTGTCAGGAATTTTCTCCTTAGTTCTAAGTTGCTTCTCTCCTTGATTAGTTTCCACCCGTTGCTTCTTGTTCTACCCTCAGGTGCTTTGGAGAATAGTTTGATATAGTTCTGCTATATAGTGCTGCTTGCCACATTTGGGGTGGGGAAAGGTTTATCAGGGCTTGAAAAAGTGCAGAAGAACGCATGATCAGGGAGCTGAGGGCTAAAACAGATGACGAATTAGGTATATCTAGTCTAGTGAGAAGAAGGAGTAGGGTAAACATGATAGCAGGGTTCCAATATTTGAGGGCTCAGCTGAGATCATCAGAGCCTTTTAAAAGCATTTTTTCTACAACATCTTCGGCCCAAGAGGTTGCAGAAAAAAATGCTTTTTAAAGGCTCCTCTGGAGATCCCAGCTGAGTTGCCTGATCGTCAGAGGCTTTTTTATTTCTCTTAAAGGCAAAAAAAAATGCTTTTAAAACTCCTCTGAGATCAGCTGAGTTGCCTGATCGTCAGAGGCTTTTTATTTTTTGCAGGAGATAAACAATAGGAAAAGAATTGAAGATAAAGCTCTTCCTTGCCCTTAAACAAAAGTAGGATAGCCCAGCTCTGGAATATTGCATATAATAATAATAACAGAGTTATTGGAGGCCTTCTAGTCCAACCTCCTGCCCAGGCAGGAAACCCTACATCATCTCAGACAGATGGTTATCCAACATCTTCTTAAAAATTTCCAGTGTTGGAGCATTCACAAGTTCTGCAGGCAAGTTGTTCCACTTATTGATTGTTCTGTCAGGAATTTTCTCCTTAGTTCTAAGTTGCTTCTCTCCTTGATTAGTTTCCACCCGTTGCTTCTTGTTCTACCCTCAGGTGCTTTGGAGAATAGTTTGATATAGTTCTGCTATATAGTGCTGCTTGCCACATTTGGGGTGGGGAAAGGTTTATCAGGGCTTGAAAAAGTGCAGAAGAACGCATGATCAGGAGCTGAGGGCTAAAACAGATGAAGAATTAGGTATATCTAGTCTAGTGAGAAGAAGGAGTAGGGTAAACATGATAGCAGGGTTCCAATATTTGAGGCTCAGCTGAGATCATCAGAGTTTTAAAGCATTTTTCTACAACCTCTTTGGCCAAAGAGGTTGTAGAAAAATGCTTTTAAAACTCCTCTGAGATCAGCTGAGTTGCCTGATCGTCAGAGCCTTTTAAAGCATTTTCCCCTCGAATCTTGGGAGAAATCAATGCATAGTTAAAAATAAAACAAACATATGCTAAAAATATAAATATATTTAACTAAGGTGGGGGAAAGGTTTATCAGGGCTTGAAAAAGTGCAGAAGAACGCATGATCAGGAGCTGAGGGCTAAAACAGATGACGAATTAGGTATATCTAGTCTAGTGAGAAGAAGGAGTAGGGTAAACATGATAGCAGGGTTCCAATATTTGAGGGCTCAGCTGAGATCATCAGAGCCTTTTAAAAGCATTTTTTCTACAACATCTTCCGCCCAAGAGGTTGGAGAAAAATGCTTTTAAAAGAAAACAAAAGGCCTCTGATGATCAGGCAACTCAGCTGGGATCTCCAGAGGAGCATTTTTAAAAGCATTTTTTCTACAACCTCTTTGGCCAAAGAGGTTGTAGAAAAAATGCTTTTAAAAGTAAAAAAAAAAAAGTTGGCCGCGCCCACCCAGTCACATTACACCCCCCCACCAAGCCACGCCCACAGAACCGGTAGTAACAAATTTTACATTTTGCCATTGCCAGGGACCCACAGACGTCCTATCACGGCCCACTCTTTCTCAATGTCCAGTCCCAGACGGGCACCTGGGACTGCCACCTGTTGAGATTGTGAGACCTTGTACCTTAATTTTTCCAGAACTGGCATTGACTGTTTTTATTTTTTTTGCAGGGAGATAAACAATAGGAAAAGGAAGAAAAAGAGAAGAAGAATGTGAGAAAGCTTTAAAAAGAGGACAAATGGGCCTCTGGTGGCTCAGACTGCTAAGACAGTCTGTTATTAACACAGCTGCTTGCAATTACTGCAGGTTCAAGTCCCACCAGGCCCAAGGTTGACTCAGCCTTCCATCCTTTATAAGGTAGGTAAAATGAGGACCCAGATTGTTGGGGGCAATAAGTTGACTTTGTATGTAATATACAAATGGATGAAGGCTATTGCTTAACATAGTGTAAGCTGCCCTGAGTCTTCGGAGAAGGGCGGGATATAAATGTAAATAAAAAAAAAGAAAAAGAAAACAAAAGCCTCTGACGATCAGGCAACTCAGCTGGGATCTCCAGAGGAGCCTTTTAAAAGCATTTTTTTTTCTACAACCTCTTGGGCCAAAGAGGTTGTAGAAAAAATGCTTTTAAAAGTAAAAAAAAAAAAGTTGGCCACGCCCACCCAGTCACATTACACCCCCCCACCAAGCCACGCCCACAGAACCGGTAGTAACAAATTTTACATTTCGCCATTGCTAGGGACCCACAGACGTCCTATCACGGCCCACTCTTTCTCAATGTCCAGTCCCAGACGGGCACCTGGGACTGCCACCTGTTGAGATTGTGAGACCTTGTACCTTAATTTTTCCAGAACTGGCATTGATCGTTTTTATTTTTTTTGCAGGGAGATAAACAATAGGAAAAGGAAGAAAAAGAGAAGAAGAATGTGAGAAAGCTTTAAAAAGAGGACAAATGGGCCTCTGGTGGCTCAGACTGCTAAGACAGTCTGTTATTAACACAGCTGCTTGCAATTACTGCAGGTTCAAGTCCCACCAGGCCCAAGGTTGACTCAGCCTTCCATCCTTTATAAGGTAGGTAAAATGAGGACCCAGATTGTTGGGGGCAATAAGTTGACTTTGTATGTAATATACAAATGGATGAAGGCTATTGCTTAACATAGTGTAAGCTGCCCTGAGTCTTCGGAGAAGGGCGGGATATAAATGCAAATAATAAAAAAAAAGAAACAAGCAATGCAATTAAAGGATGAATTACATCCATCGTCTGCTTTTCGGAAGTCAAGACAAGAAGCCATGGATGGAAACTAATCAAGGAGAGAAGCAACCTAGAACTAAGGGGAGTTTTTCTGACCGTGAGAACAATTAACCAGCTTGAGCAGTGTACTGGACTAGAAGACCTCCAAGGCCCCTTCTGTTATTCTCTTATGTTTTGATTACTTCTTACTGTTAATTTTATAACGGAAGCTTCACTTTAAGTGTGGCTACCAGCTGACTGCTTGCTTTCTTTTTCAGCTAGACTTTACTTCACTCTGGATTTCTGAAGATGGTCTTTTAGTAGGGGTGAAATCTACTTATCTTCCTTACCGGCTTGGAAGTGCACATGCTGCATGCAAACTTTCTGCGCATGCACAAAACCTTCTGCACATGTACAGAAGGTAAAAAATACATTATTTCCTGGTTAAAACCAGGAAGTAATGACACCTGTGCAGGTGGGCAGAGCTTCGCTCCCCCATCGCTTCCAGATCGCCGAACTACCAGACACAATCACTACCAGATTGCACGATCCGGTCCAATCTGGTAGCATTTCACCCCTGTCTTTTACTATAAAATTTGTGAAACCCTTGTGGTATGCTGTGAGCACGTCCACAATATCACTTCCAAATTTCTCTGGAGAAATTACAGTTTACCAGGATAGCGAGTCAACTGCAGAAGCAGCTCCCAAAAGTTTAACTCTATTAATGTCCAAGATTCAAAAATCAAACCCCAATCAAAGCGTTGAACTCCTAAAATCAAATGTTAGGTCCTTAGGAAGATGTTTTGCTAATATTTGCAAAGTTCAGAAATGGTCGTCTCTGAAAAGAAGAAAGACATTTGCAGATTTTTCTAATCCAATCATAGAATGAATTAATCCTTGCAGTTTTTAAAGATAAAGGTAAAGGTTCCCCTCACACATATGTGCTAGTCGTTTCCAACTTTGAGGGGTGGTGCTCATCTCCGTTTCAAAGCCGAAGAGCCAGTGCTGCCCAAAGACATCTCCGTGGTCATGTGGCCAGCATGACTGTTGTGTCTGCGCCCCCCGAGCCGGGCCTCTTGTCAGAAAGTGACTTGGAAAGTGAGGGGGAAGGGCCGTCAGGACTTACCTCGGGAGCACTGGCTTTCCTGGCTCAGCTCCAGGAGCCAGAAGCAGGCCAGGTGGAAGAGATAACGAGGCCTCCATCCTCTGACTCTCCCCCCCCAGGCCACGCCTTCAGACCCGGCTGATGGCAATCAGGCTTAGTTGGACCCTAGGTTTCGTAGGCAGGAGAGGAGGGAACAACAGAAGCAGGGGTGGGGCAGGCCTAAGAAGTGCTGAGTCATGGAGCCAGACCCCACAGAATATAAAGGCAGCAAGAGCTGCTGTGCCTTTTTGTAGCAGGCAAATTAACTGCTGAACTAAGAGCTGAAGTTGTTGTGTCTTGCCCGCCCTCAGAGCAGCCGGGGCCTTCTTACCTGCTCCCGAACACTGAGGAATGTATGCCTCCCGGTCCCAGTCCTGGCTCCATGCCCACACAAACTGCAGAAGAAGGAGAATCTCCCTGCCCCAGCCCTGACTCCATGCCCAGGCAAACGGAGCAGCTAGACCCCTCCCCCTCCTCCACAGCAGGTGAGCCTGAGGAGGGTTTATTACCAACAGCTGATTGGTGTGACCCTCGCATCAGAAGATTGGATAGGCGGAGGCAACAGAGGAAGGAGGGCAGGCCTTAATGAGTGCTGAGTCATGGAGCCACACCCCACAGAATATAAAGGCAGCAAGAGCTGCTGTGCCTCTTTGTAGCAGGCAAATTAACTGCTGAACTAAGAGCTGAAGTACTGTTTGACTTATCGGCGTCGAGGGAGATAATGGAGCCACTTGGCAGATGCTCGCTCTTTTGCTGCCAGGGCTGATAGTGCCGGCTAATTAAGCCATCGCTCAGACGGAGGTGAGGGAGGACAGAATAATGACTAAATGCCAAAGGCACATGGAACGCCATTACCTTCCCACCAAAGGTGGTCCCTATTTTTCTACTTGCATTTTTTATGTTTTTGAACTGCTAGGTTGGCAGAAGCTGGGACAAGTAATGGAAGCTCACCCTGTTACGCGGCACTAGGGATTTGAACGCTGAACTGCCGACCTTTTGATCGACAAGCTCAGCATCTTATCCACTGAGCCACTGCATCCCTTTTAAAGGTAGTAAGTCCCTTTTCTTGGTGAACATCATCAACAAAAGTGGTGAACATCATCAACAAAAAAATTAATAAAGAAGGGACGTAATACTTGATTTTGAGAGAAGGATTTGAATGACTCGGAAGTATCTCATCTCGAGTCATCGACAGTAAAACGTGATTAACAAAGGCTAACAAACAAACAAACCTCAGCAACGATACTTGATCTCATGCAAAAGATTGCATAAGAAGGGCTCGTGTTGAGCTCATGAAATAATTGAGACCTTGTTCAGGGTCCTAAAGTGAAATCAATGTCAGGGTTTCATTTGTTGGTTCGAAAAAAGAAAGAAAGAGAGAGAGAGAGAGAGAGAGAGAGAGAGAGAAAGGAGAGAGGGAGGGAGGGAGGGAAGGAAGGAAGGAAGGAAGGAAGGAAAGAAAGAAAGAAAGAAAGAAAGAAAGAAAGAAAGAAAGAAAGAAAGAAAGAAAGAAAGAAACGGCCAAGTCACAATTATGATTCTGAGTGAAAAGAATTTAAGGGCAACTACTCAGCTTCACCTCGCCTAAAGGGATTGGCAAGGAAGTGAAACGTGGAGTAGCTATTTGATTCACTATTTCACAGCAGGCGTAATGCTGAGCCCTGACTTCCCTTCTGTCCCAGCCAGAGTGGTGAAGGAGAGCAGAAGGAAGAACAGATTGGGAACGGAGCATCTCTCCTTCCCCTCCTCTCCCTTTTAGAAGCTGGAAAACGATGGCGCGTCCTGACTTGTGTTACTGCTGTGGCAGACTCTGTTGCCAGCCATCGTCCTGCAGAGATGGAGGGACAACTTTCTGTGGCATTCCAACACTGGCACTCTCCTAACGTAACTTGCTGCTTAAGGATTCTGTTGTCCCTTGGCGACGCATTCAAAGACTTCAGTCTCAACCCCGCCCCCCGCAAACAAAAAGATGAGCCTATTATGAACTGCTTTGGAAAAGCGAGAGAGAGAAGTGTGGCCACAGCCAGATGGTCCCATTAAAAGCCTATCTAACCATCTGTGAAATGACAGGGAAATTGCTGCTTGGATTGTCCTCTGTAAAAAGCCGAACAACTACGGTGTTTCCCCCAAAATAAGACCGTGTCTTATATTAATTTTTTGCTCCAAAAGACACTTTAGGTCTTATTTTCTGATTGGATCTTATTTTAGGGAAAATACAGTACTAAAGGCCTCTATCTGGTTGACGATCTTAACTGGGGCTTATATTTGGGGTAGGGCTGATATTACGAGCATCCTGAAAAGTCATGCTAAAACTTATTTTTCAGTTGGGTCTTATTTTTGGGGAAGCATGGTAGTTCAAAAGGGACACAGTGGCTCAGGGGCTAGGACATTGAGCTTGTTGATCGAAAGGTCGGCAGCTCAGCGGTTTGAATCCCTAGTGCTGCCGTGTAATGGGGTGAGCTCCCGTTACTTGTCCCAACTTCTGCCAACCTAGCAGTTTCGAAAGCACGTAAAAATGCAAGTAGAAAAAATAGGGACCACCTCTGGGAAGGTAACAGCGTTCCGTGTGCCTTTGGCGTTGAGTCATGCCAGCCACATGACCACGGAGACGTCTTTGGACAGTGCTGGCTCTTTGGCTTTGAAATGGAGATGAGCACCGCCCCCTAGAGTTGGCAACAACTAACACATATGTGCAAGGGGAACCTTTACCTTTACCTATGGTGGTTCAGGTTAATCCTCATTATTTCTTTTACATTATGTTTTTTTATTTCCTGTAAGCTGCCTCGAGTCGCTGTGAGGGACTAGGCAGCAATATATATTTTCCAAATAAATAAATAAATAAATAGTGATACCATGTCTTCAGGGCCTTCTGAAACAGTCTAATTTCCAGAGGGATGATGTTCTAGAGACAAGTGTCAAACCCGCAGTGTCCCGTTGCTGTCGCGTGACATTTCATGACATTTTTCCCATCTGCGGAGCTGGAGTGGGTGTGGTCTGCACATGACGCATCCGGCCCATGGGCCACCAGTTTGACACCCGTGTTCTAAAAGGAGGGAGCCACCATGGAGTAGGCCCTTCTTCTGGGTCCTGCCAGATTTATGTCCTTAGAGGACGGGACCCACAACATTCCTTGCCTCCCCTTTCTAGTGGGTCAGCTGGATGTGACCAGCAAGAAATGGTCCCTCAGATAACCTGGTCCCATGAAGGGCTTTAAAGATGTACAACCAATACCTTAAATTGTACTTTCTTTGCTAGGTTAAAGTGGACTCACATCACCTGGTTCCTTTTTTTCCACCAAGGATGATCTGCTTTCAAAGATAGGCTAAAACTCCGTGTTGATTAGAAGAAACCAGCCTTTTCATTGAAACATCACAACTGATGCAGAGTATCTTCCAATCGGTTCGGACTGGTTTGGGCGAACCGGTAGCTCTGATGATCAGCTGGCCCCGCCCACCTGCCCCTGCTCTATCCTGTCTTTTATTTCCTGCTTTTTATCTTATCTCGATCGTGCGGCACAGCTGATTTCTCCGCCCCCCCTCGCTGTTCGACTTATCGTTGCTGACTCGGAAGGGAAGCAGCTGAGCTTCTAAATGCTCCATTTTCAGCGCTGTGCGCAAGGTCGCATTCACAAAACTGGTTGTTAAACTGGCAGTATTCCACCGTTGGTATCTTTTTTAAAAAATTACCCTCTATTATTTTGGGAACAGGGAGAGAACATACTTCAAAGGAGCATCCATCTAAGCTTTTGTTTCTTATCCTCCCTTGGATGTCTGTTTCTTTTCCAAAGATGACTTATAACTCTTCAGCAAAGCGAGGATCCAGACAGAAGTACTATATTTGCGCCATAATATCTGTAGCCATAAATCTAGGCCCAAGTCTGAAAAGAAACATCCATCATTCAAACTTGAAGGGAAACACTTGTGATGCGATAAAAAGGAGCCTTTAAGAATTTAGATTGGATAACCTTCCCAGGTCAATCATTCTAATAAGCACCAGCTCTGCCACATATGCAACACGTGAGCAAATGACCTTCCCTTTACAAAGCTTGTGAGTGCCTGGTCTATAATTTCCCCCAGAGTCAAGAAAAGTCTCAAATGGTCCTAGCACACCTTCAGGCCATCTGCTCCCAATTTTAGCTGCACCTTTAGCGCTGGAGGAAGAGAAAGCAATTCCCAGGAAATGAAAAAGATTTGACTCATTCCTTTTGATTACCATTTATTTTGCACCGATGGCTGTGGCTCACAGGCCTCTTAGTAAAAGGCACGACCTTTGTGGGGGTTTCGGTAACTAAGAAAGAATCTTTTTTTTTTTTAAATGAAAACATACAAGCAGTGGAATTCTTATTTTCTTTTCTTTCTTTCTTTCTTTTTTTTTTAAAGGATTACAGATAGCCTGGCATTGTGGACCGCCTATTCACTTAGACATTAAGCCTGGGAAAAACTCATTGTCCTTCCTATCAGAATGAAAATGCGTTTCTTAATTAATATGTCCATGTGTCAAAAAAAATATTATTTTAGGAACATTTCTTTCCTTAAAAACAAAGAAAGAAACAAGAAAACACTTTGCTCATGGTTCTCATTGGCCCTTTTATTCTTTTTCCCTTGCTTGCTTCCAGTGGTGTCTCTTCTCTTAGTTCCAATTGGCTGGGTGGAGTATATCCATTTTTCTGTCTGTCTCTCTGTCCATCTCTTTGTCGGTCTGTCTGCCTGTCTCTTTCATCTCTCATCTTTCATCTCATAGTTTCCAGGCATTGTTTCTTATCTTGCCTTCTGGTCCTTTGGAAAATAAGTCGACCCCCTCCTCTTTGTGTATTCAAATACTGGAATGACTGCTATCATGTCTCCCCTAGTCCTTTTTTTCTCTAGACTGGCCGTACCAAATTCCTACAGCCTTTCTTCATATGTTTGGGTTTTTTTTTTTGGTCTTCAGGACCTTAATCTTCTTAGTTGGTCTTCTTTGCCCTTTTTCCCAAAGTCTCAACATCTTTTTTTTGTAATGTAGTGACCAAAACTGGATGCAGTATTCCAGGTGTGGCCTTAAAGGTAAAGGTTCCCCTCGCACATATGTGCTAGCCGTTCCCAACTCTAGGGGGCGATGCTCATCTCCGTTTCAAAGCCGAAGAGCCAGCGCTGTCCGAAGAAGTCTCCGTGGTCATGTGGCTGGCATGACTCAATGCCAAAGGCACACGGAACGCTGTTACCTTCCCACCAAAGGTGATCCCTATTTTTCCACTTGCATTTTTTTACGTGCTTTCGAACTGCTAGGTTGGCAGAAGCTGGGACAAGTAACAGGAGCTCACGCAGCACTAGGGATTCGAACTGCTGAACTACCGACCTTTCAATCGACAAGCTCAGTGTCTTAGCCACTGAGCCACCACGTCCCAGGTTTGGCCTTACTAAGGCTATATAAAATGGTACTAATACTTCATGTGATTTTGATTCTATGACTTTATTTATAGAATCAAGGATGGTATTAGCTTGTTTGGGCTGCTGCCATACACTCCTGGCTCATATTTAAGTCATTGTCTACTAAGACTTCAAGGTGCCTTTCAAAGTTAAGGCTTTTGAGCCAGGTTTCGTCTAATCTGTACTTGTACCTTTGGTTTTTCATGTCTAGGTGTAAAATCTTGCTTTTCTCTGCATTTATTTGTTTGTTTGTTGCACATTAACATAACATGCAACTGATCTCTTCAAGTGCCCTGAGCATCAAATCTTTGTGCAACTAAAGTGGACATTTATTTTATTCCACGTAATTGCAACCAAGGCTGCCTGCAAACAATTATTTAGGGCTCAGTATTTATGGTGCGAGTTTGCAGGCAGACCAAAAAGAATTAGATAAGGCTCAGTGAAGTGCGACACCTTGTTTCCACCAAATGCCTAAAAAAGGGAAGATAGAGGAGATTTTTATTTAAGGTTGGAGAGGGTAGAATTTGGGTTTGGCTAGTCTAAAGAAGGCTAGGGACGCGGTGATTCAGGGGCTAGGACGTTGAGCTTGTCGATCGAAAGGTCGGCAGCTCAGCAGTTCGAATCCCTAGTGCTGCCATATAACGGGGTTAGCTCCCATTAGTTGTCCCAGCTTCTGCCAACCTAGCTGTTCAAAAGCACATAAAAACATGCAAGTAGAAAAAATAGGGACCACCTTTGGTGGGAAGGTAACAGCGTTCCGTGCACCTTTGGCGTTGAGTCACGCCGGCCACATGACCACGGAGACGTCTTTGGAGAGCGCTGGCTCTTCAGCTTTGAAATGGTGATGAGCACCGCCCCCTAGAGTCGGGAACGACTAGCACATACGTGCGAGGGGAACCTTTACCTTTACCTTTAACTAGTCTAAAGAAAAAAAGAATTAGGGGGTGACATGATAGCAGTCTTCTAGTATTTGAGACGCTGCCACAAAGAAGAGGGGGTCAAATTATTATCCAAAGCACCAGAGGCAAGAAAAAATGGATAGAAACTAATCTGGAATTAAGGAGAAACTTCCTAACACTGAAGACAATTAACCAGTGGGACAGCTTGCCTCCAGAAATCATGGATGCTCCAACACTGGATATGTTTAAGAAGCGTCTCTAGACAGTCACTTATCTGAAATGGTACAGGTTCTCCTGTTTGAGCAGAGGGCTGGACTAGAAGAACTACAAGATCCCTTCCAGCTCGTTGTATTTTATTCTATTCATTTTATTCCCTTTGCCCCCTCATGAGAAAGCCAAACTGATTTGAGGGTTTGCTTTTAAGGAGATTCGTATTTATTTATTTATTTCAATGTTTAAGTCTCCCTGCCCCTCAAAAGAAAGCCTTGGTTTTCTACTTTGGAGTGAGGTGCTCTAGGAATCACAAAAGAAATAGGAGACTGCAATGGGAATCATCACATTGTTTCTGATATTAGAGTGTTGTGTTCTGTCCCCCTTGCCTCCGTCCGAGTGTGACTTAATTAGCTGGCAACTATCAGCTTCTGGCAGCAAACTAGCAAGCGTCTGCCAAGTGTCTCTGTTATCTCTCTTCCTGCTGATGAATCAACCAGGAATAAACAGTACTTCAGCTCTAGTTAAACAGTTGATTTGCCTGCTACGAAGAGGCATAGCAGCCCTCGCTGGTTTTATATCCTGTGGGGTGTGGCTCCATAACTCAGCACTTCTTAGGCCTGCCCCACCCTTGCTTCTATGATTCCTGCCTCTCCTGCCTATGAAACCTAGGGTCCAGCCAGGCCTGATTGCCATCAGCCGGGTCTGGAGGCACGGTCTGGGGGGGGGAAAGAGTCAGGGGATGGAGGCCTCATTATCTCCTCCACCTGTCCTGCCTCCTGGAGCTGAGCCAGGGAAGCCGGTGCTCCAGAGGTAAGTCCTGATGGCCCTTCCCCCTCACTTTCCGAGCCACTTTCTGGCAGGGGCCCCAGCTCGGGGGGCACAGACACAACATGTTATTATCAAAGATACTGCTTTGTAGCTATTTGGTTCCCGTGTGCCTTGCGTAAAAGTGTAAACAGTCATGAAGTCCGTGAGTTGCATTTGTAGTAGGATCGTGATATCAAGAGGCTTAGTCTGGAGAAAAGAAAAGCCTATGAAAAAACATGCAGCTCTAAGAAGACAAAACCAAAGATGGTTCTTAAACCAAGAAGAGTTTTTGAAATCAAGGACCATTCCCAAGACAAGAGATGATTTTCATGTGATCCAAGTGAGATGACAGAAAACACGAAGGAGTCCTTGCATGTGGTAGTAAACTCCCGGATTATTCTATCAATAGTTCATACTTCTCATACAGTGATAAAGGTATTCTATGGCCCAAAGTCACCCAGCTCCCTGTGTGTCTAAAGTGGGAAGTAGAACTCAGGACTTCCCAATTTCTAATCTAGTTTAGGGAAAGGGAGGGAGGGAGGGAAGGAAGGAAGGAAGGAAGGGGAGGGAAGCAAGAGGAGGGAAGAAGGGAGGGAGAGAGGGAAAGGGAGGGTGTAAGAGAGATAAGAAAGGGAGGGAGGGGAGGGAAGGAAGAAAGGGAGGAAGGGGAGGGAAGCAAGAGAAGGGAGGGAGGGAGAGAGAGAGAGAGCGGGGGAAGTTGGGAGACAGGGAAGAAAGGGAGTGAGGGGAGAGAAGGAAGGAAGGAAGAAAGGAAGGAAGGAAGGAGGAGGAAGAAGGAGGAGGAAGGAGGAGGAGGAAGGAGTGAGGGAGAGAAGGAAGGAAGGAAGGAAGGAAGGAGAGAGAAGCAAGAGGAGGGAGGAAGGCAGGGAGAGAGGGAGGAAAGGGAGGAAGGGAGGGAAGGAGTGAGGGAGGGAGGGAAGGAAGGAAGGAAGGAAGGAAGGAAGGAAGGAAGGAAGGAAGGAAGGAAGGAAGGAAAAATGGGCAATTATACAAATGTGATGAATTAATAAATAATACAATATATCACCAAGCAAGGTATATTTAAAAAAAAACTAATGCAAAAAGTGAATTGATTTTGGTGTATATATGAAGGTTCCATGCTAGAAATTGGGAGTCCTGAGTTCCAATTCCCACTTGAGGCACAAAAGGAGCTGGGTGACTTTGGGCCAGTCTCCACCACCCACTTCCAGTCCTAGGAAGAAGAAGGGAAGGGAAGGGAAACTACTTCTGAAAAATCTTGCCACGAAAACTTTAGGGACCCAAGGCTAACCCAAGGGCAGACTCACACCACTGACAAAAGTATCCTAGAATTAAAATATTTGCTTTAATCATCTCTTAGGAACTGGAACACCAAATCACAATAATCCATAACTGGTCATATTGGGTTCCACGCAGAAGAGAGGATCTACGTCTGAGGCCAGCCTCAGACCAAAACTGTTCAGTAATACAAAAAGTGGCAATAAATCACTGCCTTTTATTATCTTTTAATTAAACTTACAGTGTCAGAATATGAATTGTAAAGTTGACCTTTGGTGCTGACCCATCTTGTAGCATAACGCTGGCATTTTCACCAAGCGGGCAGGCAGGTGTTTCAAAAACTAGAATATAAAACGAGTCTCTGTATGAACGAGTATTTCAAAAAATCATGTCCTGGTAACCAAAAGAAGACTTAATGGATTATACTTTCAGCAATGCGTGAATGTTAGAGCCTCTGGCAGGCAGACGAGGACAGCTTCACACAGCTCACAAAGCCACGGTTTAGCCAACCATGAAGAAACTGTAATATCAGGTTGGTAGCACAGCAAACACCGGTTCATACAATGGGTTCATGCTGTACATTAAAAGTAAAGGTTCCCCCACACATGCGTGCTCGTTGTTCCCGACTCTAGGGGGCGGTGCTCATCTCCGTTTCAAAGTCAAAGAGCCAGCGCTGTCAGAAGACGTCTCCATGGTCATGTGGCCGGCATAACTCAACGCCAAAGGCACACGGAACGCTGTTACCTTCCCACCAAAGATGGTCCCTATTTTTCTACTTGCATTTTTTACGTGCTTTCGAACTGCTAGGTTGGCAGAAGCTGGGACAAGTAATGGGAGCTCACTCTATTATGCAGTGCTAGGGATTTGAACCGCTCAACTACCAACCTTCTGATCAACAAGCTCAACATCTTAGCCACTGAGCCACCGTGTCCCTTTGCTGTACATTATAAAGACTCAATTAGCCAATCCTGTTAGTAGTTGGGGTCTCTCAGTTTAAATTTTGTCAGTGAAAGAGTACATCTAAAGTCTACCCATAAGGTAAAGATAAAGGTTCCCCTCGCACATACGTGCTAGTCATTGCTGACTCTAGGGGGCGGTGCTCATCTCCGTTTCAAAGCCAAAGAGCCAGCGCTGTCCGAAGACGTCTCCGTGGTCATGTGGCTGGCATGACTCAAGGTCTAACCATATCCTCCATTTAATTTCCAAAGAGGTTTTGGGGGGGAAATGAGAAAGGTGCCTGGGTATGCTTTGCTTTGACTGGAAGAGCAATGATCTTCCTAAATAATGGCCTTAATGCCAATGAAGAAGAAGAGAAAATCTCTTGTCAGATTAGAGAGTACCTGATGAATCAGTTGTTATTGCCATGTCTTCCTTGACAATCTTTGAAGAATCTCAAGGGTTCAAATATATGCATCAGCAATTAAAGTGTAGGACAGAGGTCTTCACACTCAGCAACTTTCAGACAGGTGGACTTCAACTCCCAGAATTCCCCAGCCAGCATGAGGAATTCTGGGAGTCAAAGTCCACCAGTCTGAAAGTTGTCAAGTTTGAAGACTCCTAGTTTAAGGGTGTTGGGGGTGGGGAAGAACTATACATTTTGTTTCTTGAGGCTTCTCATTGGCTACGGAGTGTGGAGATTTCCCTCTGGAAATATGTACATCCTTCCCTCTGGAAAAGATCTTTTCCCACAGAGTTTTAGTCTCTAGAAAATGGGGTCTAAATTTCCGGAGACATTGACAAGTTTCTCTCTTTCTGATCTATCTATTTCAGGGGCGTCAAACTTGATTTCATCGAGGGCCACATCAGGGTTGTGTCTGACCCTGGGGGGCCCAGGATGGGTGTGGGTCAGGGTGGGCATGGCCAGCTCGACGTCACTTGTGTTGAGGGTGCCTGTGGTAGCCAGAGCACTCTGCCAGCGAAAACAGGCTCCCGAGCTCCATTTTCAGCTGCGACGGTCTCCTTCAACCCTCCAGAGAAAATGGAGCTTGGGAGCACCACATGTAACTGTCTGGAGCTCTGTTTTCACTGGCAGAGGCACTGCAGGTGGTCCTTCATTATTTCCAGCACAGCCCCACCAGTAGTGGGTTTCAAATTCTGGCGCTACCGGTTTATTATCAGTAGCGCACAGGTGCGTGCATGTACTTTGTATGCTCACTTTGGATGTGCAGAGCGTTTTTGATGATGTCTGGGTAGGCGAGCAGAGCCTCCTGCCGCTGCTGCTACCAGTTCGCCCAAACCTGGGCAAACCGGTAGAAACATACCACTGAGCCCCACAGGCCAAATCTAAGCACCCTGTAGGACAGATCCGGCTCCCGGGCCTTGAGTTTGACACCCCTGATCTACTGTATATTAGTTGTAGGAAAAGTTCAGGTAACCTGCTCACACTGTTTCTGCAAAGTACATAGTTAAGCAACATACAGAATTTTTTTTACACAACATCTTAGAAACTTTCATTTCTCTGAAAGAGGGCACTGTAAAGAATTGATTGAAAAGATTCTCCAAATTTTGCCCCTCTCATATTCATGTTTCATTGCTTTGAACCAGCAAATAAGTGCACACTAACAGTAGATATGCATTCACATTTGCAGAAAGACAAGAGAGAAGGAAGAGGAGGAGGAGGAGATTCATTGGAGTAGTACTAAAGGTGCCACACATTCAATTATATGAACAAATTCTTCGGAATGTATTTGTGTTTGAGTGCCTGTAACCCGTTCAACATGTTGCTGGAATTCTATAGGTATTTAACATTGTCCCCTGTGAAACAGAACTTATATATAATTAACAGACCAACTCAAAACTTTGATCTGGTTGCACGACTGCATATATATTTCTTTTAGAGGTTACCAGCCTTATTTGATATATCCCATTTTTTATAATATTTCCTGGCTATATGCAGCATTTGGAAAGCAGTGAAGATGTTCAACAGGAGGATGGATTCTGCCGAAAGAGAGAAAAGGAATAAATGTCACTATGTTGAGTGTACATATAATGTCAAATAATTGTCAGAAAACCTTAAACATATGGAAATTTAGTACATGACATAAGTTTAGGAAGAACAGTGTAGGTGAGTAAATTACAAAGGCTATGGCAGATTTGTTAAAATAGAGGGGGGAAAAACAGTTCTAGTTCCCTGAATTTGAGCTTCAAACAAAATAACTTCTCAGTTATTTGACCTTTGGAACATGCACAAACATTTCAGTATGCTTTAACATTCATATTATCCCAAGACACATTCTAATTAGCAGAAGGTCCAATTCAATTCTGCTTCTCAGACCTTTTGAGCTATAACCACTTTCTAGTTATCTCAACTCAATTACAAGAAGCATGAATTAGATTGGAATGCAGCAAAGGTTCTTTACAAATTCGACGCCCTTTGAAAACACTTATCGTTTACCATTATTTCACATTTCTTAGGAAACGTTGATTGACATTTTCTAAGACCCAAACACCAAATGGCTGCCGATTTCAGCCTCAACCATGTAAATTTAAAATGTTAGTATTGTGGTAGAATATTGAAGTTGCGTCATTCGTCCTGAAATTCACAAGATGGAAGCACAGCGCTCAGATCTGGCAAGGAACACGAGAAATGAAAACGAAACGGAAACATTCTCTCAGAAGTCTCACACAAATATGGCGATTTCTCAAGGTTTTGGTGACTTTGATTTTAATATTCAAGGTTTATCTAAGATCCCGTTACGTTGTATGGGACCAGACTCCTGGATGTATAATCGTCAATAGTCTTTTTAAGAAATATGTACAATATTTTGGATTGGTTTACAACATGTTGCCTTGGAAAGGTTACCACTTTTATCTACAACTTTTTAAAGGAGCCAATGGGTTTTTTTTCCCCCTGGAATGTTATGCAGCAACCTTGTTTTGTAAGTGGCTGTTTTAAAGGTGTTCAATATTTCTGAATTGGTAGGATGTTAGCTCCTGAAACAGCCTCTTGTGATTGAATCCAAAGATCTAGCACGGGGGTGCCAAACGCAAGGCCCACAGGCCAGATCCAGCCACCGATGTGGTCGGATGCAGCCTATGGGGCCGTCCTGGGAAATGTAAGGGGCCAGCCAGTGTTTCTTTGGCCCGGTCTACCCAATGTGAAGAGAAAACATAGGGCCAATGTGGCTTTGGCTCGGTCTACCCAGTGTGAAGCTGAAGCATGCCAGCAATTTGGAGAGTGGCGTGAAGCTGGCCATGCCCACCTCGTCAGCCATGCCTACCTGGCCCCCAAGGTCAACCACAGCCCTAATGTGGCCCTCAATAAAATTAAGTTAAGCGCTACATGGCTTAGGTCCAGGTTATTTACGAGACCGCCTTCTCCCAACGACCTGTGCGTTCCCACATAGTGGGCCTGCTCAGGGTGCCATCGACCAAACAATGTCGGTTGGCGGCCCCCAGGGGGAGAGCCTTCACTGTGGCAGCACCAGCCCTTTGGAATGAGCTGCCTCCGGGGTTACGCCAACTCCCTGATCTCCGGACCTTCAAATGTGAACTGAAGACTTTATTATTTCATTGTGCGGGACTAGCCTAAGTGTAATTTTTAATTGTAATTTTAAATGGGTTTTATGTTGGTCTATGACCGTTTTAGTTGATTCGGCCTATTAAATATTTGTTTTTAATTCTGTTTTAAATTTATTATTTGTATTTTGTGTTTTAATATGGCTGTAAACTGCCCTGAGTCCTTCGGGAGAAGGGCGGTATAGAAATTAAATTATAAATAAATAAAAGTTTGATACCTCTGATCGAGCACATAGCCTATAACCATTTTTAATATGTCCTGTCAGATACCACCACTATCAACATCCCTGAAATTCAACTCAGTGCTGTATAAAATCCGCAAAACCTGAAAGTTTAGAAGCTTTTAGGTGATCCAGTAGTGTCTTACAGGTAGACCTTGATAAATCCCAAGGATTTATTCTACACTTAAGATCTCAAATACTCCTGTAGGAAAAGTTCTTTGGAGAAATGAAGCTACGGTTGTCCTGAGCATGTGACTGTACATTTACAATGTGATATACGGTTAGGTTCTGGCGCTCCCTGCTAGGAAGCATGCACCATCAATAGCCAGACTGAATCTATCCGTTAACTTTGAGCATATCTTCAGGGCAACGTAGACAGTCCATTTAAAATAATGTAATGTTGTGGAACTTCCAACAATTGATCGCCTACTGTAGGAAGCAGCAAATTAATGTACCAAAGAGCATACGTGGGAATACTGCTTGATCCTCTTGCACAAAGAGAAGGAGGACTGTAAAGGAAAAAAAACCCTTTCTAATTTCCTTAATGGAATTTTCTTTATTGTTCAAGAATATTTAGGTAGGAGCCAGGCTTGCCTTTTCATTAGTACAGTTTTAATTTCCTAAATGGCTATATTGCTCATCTATATGTGGCTAGTAAGAAACACGCTGCCCAGAATACTCATTTGAGAAGCCATTATAGGAAAGTGGTGATTACTTTAAATGCACATCCAGCACAAAACAGCACAGAGCAGCACCAGCCAAAGGAAGAGAATCAAGGAAAGCTTGACAACAAAGCCCTGTATTAAAATGAGACATTTATTGTCTCTCCCATTGTTCCATAGTGATGTGGTTCTTATTTATAACTAGCAAAATCCTGGTCATTATGTAGATAACCCTTTCTACTCAGGAATGGAGACACACAGCATTTTATTCGTAATAACGCTAACGAGCCGCTGAGCTATTTTTAACTCCACAAACTCCATGGAAGTGAAGCCAAAATGTCCTCAGCATCCTGAAGGAACCAACATCAGAGGTGCTTGAAGAGCCTCTCCACGAACACAGTCTTGCTGTATGTGAGGAATGCGGTTTTAAGAACTTACAGAACTACATGTTTCCACAGAGGGGGGAAAAAAAGTGACTTAGAGATAAGGATAAAATCACTTCAGTTTTTGAACAGATGTAATCATGGATAGTGTCATGCCCCAGCATATAATTGTTATATACTGTTGTTGCTCTCTAGCCCCATCTAGTGGCCAGAGAGACAAATACTGAGTATATTGGTTACCTTGTCAGTTTGATTGGTCTCATTCGAGACAATGACGAATCCGCATATAGACGAGAGGTCAAACGACTAGCCTTGTGGTGCAACCAAAACAATCTGGAACTGAACACACTCAAAACCGTAGAAATGGTGGTAGACTTTAGGAGAAACCCTTCCATACTTCCACCTCTCACAATACTTGACAACACAGTATCAACAGTAGAAACCTTCAAATTTCTAGGTTCTATCATATCGCAAGATTTAAAATGGACAGCTAACATCAAAAACATCATCAAAAAAGGACAACAAAGAATGTTCTTTCTGCGCCAACTCAGTAAGCTCAAACTGCCCAAGGAGCTGCTGATTCAGTTCTACAGAGGAATTATTGAGTCTGTCATTTGCACCTCTATAACTGTCTGGTTCGGTTCTGCAACCCAACAAGAAAGACACAGACTTCAGAGGATAATTAGAACTGCAGAAAAAATAATTGCTACCAACCTGCCTTCCATTGAGGACCTGTATACTGCACGAATCAAGAAGAGGGCCGTGAAAATATTTACAGATCCCTCACATCCTGGACATAAACTGTTTCAACTCCTACCCTCAAAACGACGCTATAGAGCACTGCACAACAGAACAACTAGACACAAGAACAGTTTTTCCCGAAGGCCATCACTCTGCTAAACAAATAATTCCCTCAACACTGTCAAACTATTTACTGAATCTGCACTACTATTAATCTTCTCATCGTTCCCATCACCAATCTCTTTCCACTTATGACTGTATGACTATAACTTGTTGCTGGCAATCCTTATGATTTATATTGATATATTGACCATCAATTGTGTTGTAAATGTTGTACCTTGATGAACGTATCTTTTCTTTCATGTACACTGAGAGCATATGCACCAAGACAAATTCCTTGTGTGTCCAATCACACTTGGCCAATAAAAAATTCTATTCTATTCTATTCTATTCTATTCTATTCTATTCTATTCTATTCTATTCTATTCTATTCTATTCTATTCTATTTAGAAGTCAAAAGTCAAAAGAAGAAGTCCTTTAGGACCAAGCTTTGAGAGAATCTGACCCACTTCGCGCATCTCAAACCCTGATGCTTGGAATTAGTTCATTGGTTCAAAAAATTAGAAAAGAGAATTAAGGAACAAATCTGAAAACTGGCCGGAATGAAGTTACGGTATGCACAATAAGAAGCCCACTGAAACATAAGCACTTTTCCTTGCATGAAATGTCTTACTGTGTTCACAGAAGCAGGGCACAAGTGACCTTTCAAATTCCCCTTCAAGTTTGTGACCACAGACGCTGAAGGATAACTCATTCAATTTTATTTTATATTTTCCAGGAAAAGGATACATTCTCCCCCAAATTCTCAAGAAGATCTGCCATTTAAGGGTAAGAGAAACGCACCAGTGAAGCTTCCTTTGGACTAGAGATCCTCTTATCAACTATTTAAGAATATACATGAACTGTGAGAATTTCTCGAGTTCTCTTTTTTTTTTTCTGAAAGAAATTTATAAAGCACAACATGTATTTATTAAATGAGGATCAGTAGTGGAGAAAATGTAGGAGCATTTCTTACCCGGTACTAGCTGATACTTTGAAGGACACTATCTAGATACTCAATGGTCTGTGAAAATATCCTTGAAGCTCAATGTATGACTAGAATTAGTTGCTAGGTTAGGGTTTAGCCTAATCTGCACCACAGAGTGATTGTGAGGACAGAATTGTCCCCCCAAAAAATAATGTGTTTGAAAAGGGCCGTGGTGGCTCAGGCTGTACGAAGCCTATTATTAAAACACAGCAGCCTGCAATTACTGCAGGTTCAAGCCCCACCAGGCCCAAGGTTGACTCAGCCTTCCATCCTTTATAAGGTAGGTAAAATGAGGACCCAGATTGTTGGGGGGGGGCAATAAGTTGACTTTGTAAATATACAAATAGAATGAGACTATTGCCTTACACACTGTAAGCCACCCTGAGTCTTCGGAGAAGGGCGGGATATAAATGTAAATAAAAAAAAATTCAAATCTTCCTTCCTTCCATCCATCCACCCATAAAATAAATGTGTTTCATTAAAAGAAGTTAAAATAATCATTTAGCTCCACTGCATCTTCCTGGTGATATTAAGAGGCCAAACAAAGCTTAAAAAAATGTTTACCTCTTTTTTTTTTTTTTTTTTTTGGCAACATAAAACATGGAAACTTGAGTGAGGGAATATTCACTTCCATACTATTCTACAGCATGAAGCTGCGAAGAAGAAGAAGAAGAAGAAGAAGAAGAAGAAGAAGAAGAAGAAGAAGAAGAAGAAGAAGAAGAAGAAGAAGAAGAAGAAGAAGAAGAAGAAGAAGAAGAAGAAGAAGAAGAAGAAGAGGAGGAGGAGGAGGAGGAGGAGGAGGAGGAGGAGGAGGAGGAGGAGGAGGAGGAGGAGGAGGAGGAGGAGGAGGAGGAAGACTAAAATGGCAGCAAAGAATCTGTTCCACAGAGTGGTTGTGAGGACAGATTTTCCTCCCCCCCAAAAAATTTGTTGGATATTCAGACCTTCCTTCCTTCCTTCCTTCCTTCCTTCCTTCCTTCCTTCCTTCCTTCCTTCCTTCCTTCCCTTCTTTCCTGATTTCATCTGATTTATTTTGGTTGAAGAAAAGGAGATAGAGGCAGCAGCTTTGATTTTTGATTGTTTCGGATCTTTACACAGGCTTGACTCTAAAACAAATGGTATCCCATAAAGAGAAAAGTAAAACAATTTATCACACTAGGGGAAGGTAACATACTTGTGCCAATGTATTGTGCCTGATTAGCACAAGCAGCTAATTGTCCGTTGGATCGGCCTCCTGACCCCTCAGCTGTTTCAGGTTGCAGGGATTGCCGTTGCCTATTGCCACACGGGCCTCAGCTGTTTGCTGCAAGGAGGCAAATTGCTGGGAGGCAGATTTTTTTTCTTGTGCTAATCAGGCTGTGCTGAAAATGAAAATGAAACTAAAGCAGGCTGTTTGCTGCAAGGAGGCAAATTGCTGGGAGGGAGAGGCAGAGGCAGATTACTTTTTCTTGTTTTCCTCATCAAAAAACAAGTGGGTGCATTTTATAATCTGGAGCGTTTTATACTCTGAAAAATAAGGTAGGTAGGTAAGTAAGTAAGTAAGTAAGTAAGTAAGTATATTTATTTTCTAATATTCCTAATATTCTGCATTTATTAGTGTGGATTTTCATACCAGTAGGTGATCAGATTCCATGCGGAGGTTTGCAATCTAGGAAGCATGCTTCTCTGATTTAGATAAATTGATATGAATTTAAGCAAAAAGTCCTCCATGATGCAAACAATAGGACTCCAAAGTCATGAAACGCAGGGAAACCAGAGTGAAGCAACCAACTTTGTGATAAATGAATATGACTTGATCATATACAGTTATTACACAGACAAAAGAATGATATTAAAGCTCAGTGCCCTTGGCTATGGAATGAAATAATATGGCTATAATATGAAAAGAAAGCCCAGGTGAAAATACAGATCTTACATATAGTTTTTCATGGTGAAGGATGATGATCTATAAAAAGATAAATTTGCACACAACCGGTTCTTGGGTTTGGTAAACTGGAGAACTAACAATAAGCGCTTACAATAATAATTATTGGAATAGCATCAATTAAGCTGCAACATAGCTTATCTGAAATTGGTGGAACATGTCCAGATAGTATAATAATAATAATAACAGAGTTGGAAGGGACCTTGGAGGTCTTCTAGTCCAACCCCCTACCTGTATGGTTGTGTTCTGCTCAGTATATTGAACATACCTAGCCAATTAACTTTTATTTGGTTGAATGTATTATTTTAGTGCGATGGGTCATTTTGTACCTGAGTATGGTTGTTCAGCATCTCTGAATAAGAACTGAAGAAGCTTCTTGGATGAGAAATGAAACTTCTTCAAGGAAAAAAACAAAGTCCAGTTGCCTCTTGATAAACCACCTGTTGTGACCCCAGCCCCCAAACCTGACCCCATGCCCGAAAGTGACTCCGAAAGTGAGGGGGAAGGGCCGGTAAGGCTTACCACAGGAGCACTGATTCCTTTGGCTCGGCTCCAGGAGCCAGAACCAGACCAGTTGGAGGACATAATGAGGCTAACATCCCCTGATTCCTCCCTTCCCCAGGCTACGCCTTCAGACCCAGCTGATAATAATAATCAAGCCTGGCTTGACTCGTGCTTCAGAAGATTAGAGAGACGGTGTCATCAAAAGGAAGGGTGGGGCAGGAGCCCCACCCCACATGATATATAAGGAGCTTTGGGACTGCTCTCACTCCACGGGAAGCAAAAGTTTAGCTGATCCATTTCAAAAAGAGCTGAAAGTCTTGCTACGTGAGTCATTTGTTTGAACTTTGGCAGGCAGCTGCGATTTCTCTGCCCGGACTGATAAGAGCTGTGAATCCACTGGCTGAAGGCCAGCTCGTAAGTCTGAAGTGTGGAAGGAGACAGAACACCATCTTTGGGCCAACCATGACCTGGATGACTGAGAATCTCCATAGATCTCTGAATAAGGGTCAGATTCAGATGCGATGAGTCAATTCCTATATCAAAGGAGAGGAAAAAGAAAGGTCCTATAATATAAACTTAATAATGCTTGTCCATCACGTTTGAAGGGGACCTTGACATGTAACAGGTTCTGGAGAACCGGTAGTGGAAATTTTGAGTAGTTCGGAGAACTGGTAGTAAAAATTCTGACCGGCCCCACCCCCATCTATTCTCTGCCTCCTGAGTCCCAGCTGATCAGGAGGAAATGGAGATTTTACAGTATCCTTCCCCTGCCACGCCTACCAAGCCATTCCATGCCCACCAAGCCACACCCACAGAACCGATAGTAAAAAAAAAAATTAAAACCCACCACTGGTTGTGGGCTGTCCACGATATCTCCGCAGGTGGCTGGCAAGGCCTATGCAGGCCCGGAATGTTCTGCCACCTGTCAGGCAGACATGTGTGGGCACCATTGTTGCAGCATTTGCAGCTCTGGCTTTGCGGCCTGCTCGCTTCTCTTGTGCTATGGTTGTTCTTCTGTCCTCAGAAGTCTGGCAGCCTTAATAAATAATAAAATAATTTGTTGCTGGTAATCCTTGTGATTTATATTGATATTGATTGTTCCTGATTGCTTATTTGTGCCCTGCGATTATCATTAAGTGTTAAATTGTACCCTATGACCATCATTTGTGTTGTAAATGTTGTAACTTGATGGAGGTATCTCTTATGTACACTGAGAGCATATGCACCAAGACAAATTCCTGGTGTGTCCAATCACGCTTGGCCAATAAATTCTATTCTATTCTATTTTAAAAAATAAACTTAATAGGTAAGCTGTCAGCTTTGGAAGCTGACATAAGCTATGAAAGTACAATATCTTCAACAGTTGAAAGAATGTGTTAAGAAACAAAACAAAGCATATTTCCTGGCGTATATGGAAATTATTACTACAAACATGAATACTTTTCCCAGTATATCATAAAAATGCCTTTCTTTATCAGTTACACACACACACACACACACACACACACACACATTCTCCTATCTATCTATCTATCTATCTATCTATCTATCTATCTATCTATCTATCATCTCTCTCTCTCTCTCTCTCTCTCTCTCTCTCTCTCTCTCTCTCTCTCTCTCTCTCATGTCTCTCTCTATCTATTATGTCTCTTCCTCTCATTCCTTTCTCTGATATCTATCTATCTATCTATCTATCTATCTATCTATCTATCTATCTATCTATCTATCTATCTATCATAGAAAGTTAGAACCAATCCCCTCTCCTAGAAGAATGAAATATTTTGAGAAATATTAAAAAGGCAGAATATTATATTTCCCTAAGTGAGAAATGGAGAAACATGATTTTTTTAGAGGCAGGAAGCAGATTCACTCTTAATACCCCCACCTTTCTTAATATCCCTCAGCAGATGTTAGCACACAAGAGGTAAAGAGATAGATAGCTCTATTCATAAGCAAATTCCCTCTCCCAAGATCCAACAAAGGTAGGATTAGCCCTTAGCCACAATAGGAATTGCCCAACACCCCTTCATTGCACCACCCTCAGAAACTTCAACCAAACGTAGCTCAGACAAACTTCTAGGATATGTACATGGTCCCATGGAAGTCTGACAACATCCAATAGAATACATTGTCCTTGCACAGGAACAGGAAGCTCAAGTGCAAAGCCCAAGAGAAGGTGTAGATACCCCGCACTCTCAACTCCATGTGGTCAGCTACGCAGAATCACATATGTTCGGTGCTTCTGCTTTATCATTAAACCATCTTTCCAATCAGCCTCCGTGTTTCCAGTGTCTTTCTCCCGGCTTGGAACTGAACCAGATGGATATTTCTTCCAACACCATCTTTCTATCTATCCATCCATCCATCCATCCATCATCTATCTGAAAGTTTGCTTTGCAGACCACCTATATACTGTAACTCAGAGTCAGATAATAATAGGACAAAGCTGCACGTACATTGGTCCCTTGACTAATGTAAATCACAATCAAATTAGGATTTAGCAAACAAAATCTGCTATTGCCTTATTAGTCCTTAGCATTCACTTAAGACGTTCTAAAGAAAATCCAGCCAGACAAATCCTTGTTCTTCATGGTTGACAGAAGTCACGCTTCGTCTCCAAAGTTATAAATCCACATTAACAAGAAACACTTCCTTATTGACTGATTGTGAACCAAAGGCAAAGGGTGGGGGGAAGGAGAGAGAGACAGAGAGAAAGAGCATTAATTTTGAGATTGATTTATGTGCATAATGTCATCATGCACTTGTCAACCAAAGTAGTTTAAATTTAAAATCTCCTTAAGAGTAATTGGACGGAAACATCTGTGTCCTCCAGAAGTTATGACAGTATGAAAGTAACTTTCCAAATATGCGTAAGCAAAGATTGTTTCAGAAACAGCTTGCTAATCAGCTACAATATGGTGACCCAGTTCTCTGACAAGCTAGCATCATTAAACATGCTTGTATACAGCATCTGTGTTTTAAAAACAAAAGCAAAAATAAAAGAGGCCCAACATTATTTGAGAGGGAATATGCAAAAGAGGATGGAATCAAACATCCCGCACAAAAGAACAGCAATCTGTTATTCCCAGCAGTGAAACAAAGCCTTCCATATCAGCAGAATTAAACATCAGAAAATTCAACATCTTTGATTACTTATTGGACAAATTAGCCCAAACAGAACGGAATGGATGAAAACTCCTAGATTTCCTTGGCGCGACCGACTTTGAATCAGCACAAGAAGTCAAGGGCAGAATGATAATGAAGCAAGGAAGATTTTGAAAACAGATTGTACGTGATAGTCCTTGTTCAGGCATTTGAGATATAATGGAAAACAATGTTCTCCTGGTATACAAACAAGCCTCAGTGTTCGTAAATTCACTGCTTTACTGTTTTCGTCTCCAGTTTTATGGACCAGAATTATTATTATTTTTTAAAAAAAACTGGAATTGGAATATCCTGTGGGAACAAATCAGAATAGAACAGATTTCCAAACCTAATTGGTTGGCTTATCCAGTGGTGAAATCCAATTTTTTCTTACTACCGGTTCTGTGGGCATGGCTTGGTGGGCGTGGTGTGGCTTGGTGGGCATGGCAGGGGAAGGATACTGCAAAATCTCCATTCCCTCCCCACTCCTGGGGGAAGGATATTGCAAAATCCCCATTCCTTCCCCACTTCTGGGGGAAGGATATTGCAAAATCTCCATTCCCACCCCACTCTGGGGCCAGCCAGAGGTGATATTTGCCGGTTCTCCAAATTATTCAAAATTTCCGCTACCGGTTCTCCAGAACCTGTCCGAACCTGCTGGATTCCCCCACCTGGGCTTATCTCAGAAAGAATGGCTTAAAGGGAAACCTGTAGTGAGATATGGTTTGGCTCTAATTTAATGAAGTGATGGAGCGCCTACAACTTCTGAATAGTTTGCCTTCAGAAGTTGTGGGTGCTCCATCACTGAAGGCTTTCAAAGAGAGATTGGACCACCGTTTGTCTGACGGTCTCCTGCTGGAACATGGGGGTTGGACTAGAAGACCTCCAAGGTCCCTTCCAATTCCAATATTCTATATTCTATGTTCTAATCGTGAGTCCTCAAAATTTGGGAAAGAATCAGATTCAGGATGCTCATTTGTGACTATGAATAATTTTGAGGAGATGTTTTCTACGAAAAGAAAACTTTCACTAGAAACCCACTTTTTAGTCTCTTGATTTGGCAAAGCAGATAGTATAGGTTCAGAATATGCTGGGACTAAACCACTTTTTCCCACACACTGAAGTTCCATATATCGATGAAATTTACTTCTTCGGGTTTCCTGTCCTTCCTACAGAAAATTCTTCTGATGCCTCAGTCTCTCACTAAGTTTACCTCACTGAAGAAACACATGCAGAGAGAGAGGGAGGGAGGGAAGGAGGGAAGGAGGGAGAGAGAGAGAGAGAGAGAGAGATGGAAGGCTGAGTTAACCCACAGCATCAGTGAACCATTGCAGGATTACTTAGTTTGACTTGCAAAACCTTATGGAAACCCACTCTTGGATCACTGCAACTGTGGGATGGCCTTAGGCCTCTCACTTCCCACCATCCTGAAAATTTCCAACTTTATTAAAGTCAAGTATGCCTTAAGGCATGTGACATTCAAATGGGATTTTTTTTTAAAAAAAGAAAGCCATTCATAACCCTTGCCACTATGTAAGGTCAGGAGCCTTATTCATCCAATAAGTGTGAAATATTTATCATTTAAGGTACGCAAGCTGAATGACAAGGCTCCTATTGAAACCGAACAGCCTCCCATCCTTTCAAAGATACAAGGTGTTTTGTTTTGGTTCTGCTGAGACATTACAAAATCAACAGCATTCAGACCAAGTTATTTTGGCAGCCCTGGAAGTCGTCCAGATCTATCTGAATTCCAGAGTGACAAGATTGCAAGCTGGCAAGGGAGATCGTTTAAAACCGCACAATCTCTCGAGAAACTGCCTGCAATGTTCCTGTGTGTTTTGTTCTTAGGGTGAGTCAGTTTTCAGCCTAGGAAATTTATAGAAGGTTGAAAGCCAAATCTGGTTCCACGTTCTGCCTCAGTTTACCTGCCCAGTAAGCAACTGAGTTGGAAGGAAAGTCATTTAAAAGCAATTTATTAGGGTACCCTGCAATTGTGGGATTCAAGTAATTTAACAACTGGTTCTCTGCCCTAATGATTTGTTCCAACAACCAGTTTGCCAACTGTTCAGAAAGTTAACAACCGGTTCAACAACCGAAGTAGTGCGAACTGGCTGAATCCCATCACCGGTAACCTGATAAAGTGGGCTTTCTCTATGAAAAAAAAACAAAAAGAGAACTTTGAGTGCCATATTTCACTCATTTTTATAGCCAAGACAATGAAGAAAATGCAAGAGGAAAGTTAATCAACTTTCCTCTTGCAGAATTAAAGTCACCTCCCCTTTGCATAGAAAATCAGTTACATGGAGTCAAACGTGTTACGTATTCGCATCCCATAATATCACACATGTTCATTAAAACGAGGTCTGATGTCAGAAGGGGCCTAATTGTAAGGGAAAAGGTGGCTTAGAACTCACTAAATAGATAAGCCAGACCCCCAAGTTGTACTAACAAACTTTTCTTATCTGGAGGGAGTCTCCAGCTTGTTTATCAGTTTAGGAATGTTAAAAGCTAATAGCAATAGGAATAGCACTTAGACATATAGCACTTTACAGTGCTCTACAACCCTCCCTAAGCAATTTACAGAGTCAGCATATTGCCCCCAAGAATTTGGATCCTTATTTTACCCACCTCAGAAGGAAGACTGAGTCAACCTTGAGCCCAGCTTCTGTGGCCTAGAGGTGGAGCTCTTGCCTCACAATCAGAAGGTTGTGAGTTCAATCCTAGGTAGAGACAGGTGTAGGCCTAGTCTCCTGCTTGGGCGGGGGTTGGACTAGATGACCTGCAAGGTCCCTTCCAACTCTGTTAAATCTGAGATTCAATCTGCCAAATTGCTGGCAGCCAGCAGTCAGCAGAATAGCCCACAGTACTGCACTCTAACCACTGCACCACTGCAGCCCTAATACATCTCAACATCATTTTAAAAGAGAGAAAATAAATCAAATTAAAATACAAGGTAACTATGTTAGTTGACAAATAACGAAACCCTTATTTATTAATACATTATAATATTATAATACATTATTTGCCCCTGGGTGGCAATGAAATCCGTAAATTCATGACAAAAACAAAATTGGCATGGCAAAACTGTATGTGGTCCAGAAACAAGGGAAGGAAATAAACCAGAAATAAAATGTATGAAATCTTAAGCATATTGTGCATGTGTTGGAAACTTACAGAGTCTGTTCTGTTCTGTACATTCCACAGCTTCAGGCTTGTTTAGCTCTTCAACTTAACGGAGGGGGATGGAGTTTATCAGGAAACTGCCAGCGTGTACACAGTCTTGGGAGATCAAATGATGCCCCTGGACGATGTTAAGATACTTCTGAATGATCGCAAAGCCAAGAGACTTAGTTGCATGAAACAGAGCATAAATGACGTTTGTTCCCCTGCTTCCTCCATTGCAGACCCTGTCTGAGGCCTCTCTGCGCCATTCTTGCCATCACCTATCACCGCATGCGGCCACGCAAAGCAACCTTCAACTCGGCAGAGGAAGGATTCAGGGATGCTGAATAACCCTGTGTTTTTAGACACCTGTTAAGGAGTGGATCTTCCAAGGACAGAACTAGCAGGCATACATTTTTACCATGTGGAATCCTGGAACCCAAAGAACTGGAGTTTTCTTCCTCGTACACAGTGTTGTTGTTGTTGTTTTTTTTGAGCTTGTTGCTAAGATGTATGAGCCGAAATATAACACCGAGAAGTTTAATCTCCGACTAACAGCCACTCAGCCACTTAAAAATAGAAGGAAAACAAGAAGGATGTGATCTGTTGTATTGGGGTCGCCCTCTTGATCACACTCCTTGACTGTTTCAAGAAAGAGGTTAGACTGGAAGCTGGGAAACAAATATAACTCTCCGATTCTAATTTTCTTTTTTTCCTTTTTTCTTTTTTTTTACAGAAAACAAAATCGATAGTTCAGGTTTTCAGCATATCCTATCTGGGATTCTCTGTGAAAATAGTTTGTTTTGGTTTTAAATCAAAAGAGCATGAACCATAAAAGGCAAAATTCGTCTTGCTCCTAAGTTAAAAATATGACACTAATAAACATCAGAATTAGTCATGCCTACGGTTTTTTATCAGTGCTTTTTGGCAGTTCAAAAGGAAATCCTTCGATTTTCCAGCCCTTCTTGCCATTTAACCTGAAATAATTTAATTATAGTACATCTTCTCCTCTCTATCTCCCTTCCTTCCTTCCTTCCTTCCTTCCTTCCTTCCTTCCTTCCTTCCTTCCTTCCTTCCTTCCTTCCTTCCTCTCTCTCTCTCTCTTTCTCTCTCTATCACATGACTGAGTTATAATGTCGTGCATTTTCGATCAATCAAAATAGAGCTGGAAAGGACCTTGAAGTTCTCCTAGTCCAACCCCTGCTCAAGCAGGAGACCTTACACCTGCTTGTAAGGAGACCTTACAAGCAGGACACTGGCTGTCCGGCCTCTTCTTAAAAACCTCCAATGATAAAGCACTTACAACTTCTGAAAGCAAGGTGTTCCACTGTTAATTGTTCTCACTGTTAGGAAGTTTCTCCGGAATTCCAGGTTGATTTTCTCCTTGATTAGTTTCCATCCAATTGTTTCTTGTTTTGCCTTTTGGTGTTTTGGAAAATAAGTTGACTCCCTCTTCTTTGTGGCAGCCCCTAAAATACTAGAATACTGCTATCATGTCACCCCTGGTCCTTCTTTTCTCTAGATTAGCCATACCCAAATCCTGCAACCGTTCTTTTTTATTATTATTATTTATTTAATTTTGTCATAGCAGTATACATAAACATTGTCATAAGTAAAAAAAACATATCATGAAGAATATATATATATATATAAGTAAAGAATATGCATTAGCTATATTAATTTGATATAATAAAGGGAACAATAGGACAGGAATGGTAGGCACTTTTGTGCTCTTATGCACGCCCCTTATAGTCCTCTTAGGAATGGGGTGAGGTCAATAGTAGACAGCTTTTGATTGAAGATTTTGGGATTTTGAGTAGAGACTATGGAGTCAGGTAATGAGTTCCAAGCATTAACAACTCTGTTGCAGAAGTCATATTTTCTGCAATCAAGTTCTTCATAAAATCTTCATAGGTTTTAATCTCCAAGCTCTTTTCTGCACATTTTCCAAAGTATTAACCTATTTTTTGTAACGTGGTGACCAAAACTGAATGCAGTAAGCTAGGTGTAGTTCTATGACTCCTATTTGTTAGTGTCTCTTAGAATGTTAATTGGGAAATACACCATATCTATTATACAAGCCAATGTAGCAATCAAGGATGAAACACATTGACCAAGACAAACGATGAAACAAGACCGGTTACCTAATTGTACCAAGGCAAGAACTTGTTTCTCTAGCTGTATCTACATGCTTTTCGCTTCAAAGACATATTTAACAGTAATGATTTCAGTGGTCAACTTCAACATGAGTACACATTCAAGAATAATGTATACTGATAGCTACTGTCTATGAGGTGTTTAATTATCTCATTACACTCTTTAGCCAGGCTGATGACAGTATTTTGTCTTCAAGAGGTGGAACTTAATTTATGTATTTTTTTTTCCTTATATCTGCCTCCAGGATCTCAATATCCAGGATCTCAATGAAAGGGCCGTAATAGCTCAGGCTGTAAGGAGCCTGTTATTAGAACACAGCAGCCTGCAATTACTGCAGGTTCAAGCCCGGCCCAAGGTTGACTCAGCCTTCCATCCTTTATAAGGTAGGTAAAATGAGGACCCAGATTGTTGGGAGGGGGGCAATATACAAATAGAATGAGACTATTGCCTTATACACTGTAAGCCGCCCTGAGTCTTCGGAGAAGGGCGGGATATAAATGTAAATTAAAAAAAAAATATGGAAAGTTATTTGGTTACCCTTCTTAGGAGTTACGGACTTTGCAGCTTAAAAAGTGTGACGTAAATTTGTAACCACAGTTATCATTATTTCTTTGGGCTCGGATTTTTTTTTTCTGATAACTTTTTTTATTTAATTTTATTAATTATTATTACTTAATTAATTATTAATTATTTAATATTTAAAAATATTATTTATTTATTTTTTAATATTGCTTAACACAATGTAAACCGCCCTGAGTCTTCGGAGAAGGGCGGGATATAAATTCAAAAAAAAAACAAAACACCTTTGCAAAGGGGAAGAGTAGTTCTGTCTGCCAAAAATGTTTGGCTGATATAAACTGGTTTGTGAAGAAGATTTGAAAGTCTGTATTGATCCTCAGTCATCTAGGTCACGGTTGTCCCAAAGGTGCTTTTTTCCTGGAGGCACCTGGACTTTCTTGTTTTTTTTTTTCCTTTTGAAGACATTTCACTTCTCATCCAAGAAGCTTCTTCAGCTCTGACTGGATGGTGGGGGAATGGAAGGATTTATGTTCCTTGCAGATAGCTGGTCATTTGCATTCTTTTTGAGAGTCGTTGAAGCACTTTTTTGTTTAATCTATTTATTTATTTGTCAAACACAACTGTGTATATAAGTATAAGCATGAAATAACCATATGAATTGGATACAGTCAAAGGGAACATTAGGACAGGAACGGTAGGTATGCTGGTGCTCTTATGCACGCCCCTTACAGACCTCTTAGGAATGGGGTGAGATCAATAGAAGTCAGTTATTGGTTAAAGCTTTGGGGATTTTGGGAAGAGACCACAGAATCAGGTAGTGCATTCCAGGCATTAGCAACTCTGTTACTGAAGTCATATTTTCTACAATCAAGATTGGAGCAGTTCACATTAAGCTTAAATCTATTGTGTGCTCGTGTATTCGTGTATACTGCACGAATCAAGAAGAGGGCCGTGAAAATATTTGCAGATCCCTCGCATCCTGAACATAAACTGTTTCAACTCCTACCCTCAAAACGACGCTATAGAGCACTGCACACCAGAACAACTAGACACAAGAACAGCTTTTTCCCGAAGGCCATCACTCTGCTAAACAAATAATTCCCTCAACACTGTCAGACTATTTACTGAATCTGCACTACTATTAATCTTCTCATAGTTTCCATCACCAATCTCTTTCCACTTATGACTGTATGACTATAACTTGTTGCTGGCAATCCTTATGATTTATATTGATATATTGACCATCAATTGTGTTGTAAATGTTGTACCTTGATGAACGTATCTTTTCTTTTATGTACACTGAGAGCATATGCACCAAGACAAATTCCTTGTGTGTCCAATCACACTTGGCCAATAAAATTCTATTCTATTCTATTCTATTGTTGCGATTGAAGCTGAAGTAGTCTTCGACAGGAAGGACATTGTAGCAGATGATTTTATGAGTTATACTCAGGTCATGCCAAAGGCGGCGGAGTTCTAAATTTTCTAAACCCAGGATTTCAATCTGGTGGCATAAAGTATTTTGTTTTGAACAGAGGAGTGGAGAACTCTTCTTGTAAAATATTTCTGGACATGCTCAATTGTATTAATGTCCGAAATGAGGTGGGTTCCAGACAGGCGAGCTGTATTCGAGAATTGGTCTAGCAAATGTTTCGTATGCTCTGGTTAGTAGTGTAATCTTTCTGGAGGTTGGAGGTTGGAGTTGATAAATCCCCAAACACTTGGAGGTTTATCTGTATCCTCAGGGTCACCTGATTAATTATCAGGGTCACCTGATTAATAAAGACATTATGACAATTGAATTGACTCTTCTTGTGAAATATTTCACAAGAAGAGTCCTCCACTCCTCCACTCTCAACAAAATATCTTATGCCACCAGACTTGAAATTTTGGGCTTAAAAAATTTAGAACTACGCCGTCTTCGGTCTTACCTAAGCATAGTTCATAAAATCATCTGCTACAATGTCCTACCTGTCAATGTTACTTCAGCTTCAACTACAACAATACATGAGCACACAATAGAGACAAACTTAAGGTAAACCGCACCAAACTCGATTGCAGAAAATATAACTTCAGCAACAGAGTGGTCAATGCCTGGAATGCACTACCTGAATCTATGGTTTCTTCCCAAAACCCCCAAAATTTTAACCTTAGACTGTCTACTGTTGACCTCACCCCATTCCTAAGAAGTCTGTAAGGGGTGTGCATAAGAGCACCAGCATGCCTACTGTCCCTGTCCTAATGTTCCCTTTAATTGTATTCATTTTATGTATTCAATTCATGCTTATACTTATATATATTATCTAATACGTACTCAACAAATAAATAAAATGAAATAATATAAATAAAATGAATAGTGTTCCTGGTTCCTGTAATCTGCAATTTTTCCTCTGGAAATCCATTCCTACTCCCACACCATTCAAAGGGTGTCCATCCCAAACTGCATAGCTAAAAGTCTCAGTCATCCAGGTCATGGATGTCCCAAAGGTGCTTTTTCAGGAGGCAATTGGACTATCTTGTTTTATTTTGTTTTTTATTTTCTAGATGTGTTGCTTCTCATCGAAAGAAAAGGATTTGAATTTCAGTAAAAGAAAAAAAATAGACTCAATGTAATAAGGTTCCCTGGATTTTAAAAAAAAATAAAGGAATCCTTTTCTTCTTAACTGTAAGGATAAAGATAGAATGTAACGTGGGGGGGGGGACAATCTGAAATCATGCTGGATTTAGGCTGCCATATTAAGTCAAAAAAATTAAACTAAATTTCCCTAATTCAGGCTCAGCCCCTCATAGCTCCATGGTCACACAGTATATTAGTTATGGAATATGGAATTGTTTGCCATTCAGTCTTTTGTTTTATTTCTAGATTAGTCAAGATTAGTCAGGAACATGAGGATTCCATGCACAGCTGTTTGCTTCCAACTTAGCACTGTCTATGTAGCTTTGTGATACAATAATTATTTAAAGAGCTGTGGTGGCACAGTGGTTAGAACACAGTACTGCAGGCTACATCTGCGGCCTGCCGATTGCCTGAAATTTGCCAGTTCAAATTCCACCAGGCTCAAGGTTGACTCACCCTTCCATCCTTCCAAGGTGAGTAAAATGAAGAGCCAGATTGTTGGGGGCAAGAGGCTGACTCTGTAAACTGCTTAGAGACGGCTGTAAAGCACTGTGAAGCGATATATAAGTCTAAGTGCTATTGCTAAAGTGCTTAAAAATATTTGGCTCTTCTGAATTACCAGTAGAATGTGATGCTTAGTGTATAATATTACCGCAAAATATGTGACTCACCAAAAAGATAGCAAAATTTTCCACCAATGCTTCACATCTCACTCAGAGATGTCCCAGGTGAGCCAGAATTAGTGAACTGTTTTTTATCTTCACGGATAATTCTTCAGACTTTCAGCACGGCCAATGAACCTCAATTAACTGACTAACCAACCACTATCAGAGGACATTAACAATGTTATGGATCAGTGGGGGTGAAAGGCCAGAAGCTTCTCTCCCTCCTTTTGCTCCATATTTATAATCAACGGGACGACATTTTGAGGCGTCTTTCTGCAGTTGTGATGTGATGATCGTGAAGTTGATGTTGATGAGACGATGCTTCCATTGGTTGAACACCGACGTCTGTTGACAGAGTTTAAATAGCGCTTCCATTTGTGGCTCCTAAATCCCTTCCCAATCTTTCCTAATTGCTACAGAAAATGAGGTGATCCTCCGTAATGAATAACCCTAATGAGGTAGCCAAGTCGACCGCCTCTCCTTCCTTTCCATGCGCCATTATCAATGTCACCATCGTCTCTCAGCACATCCCGCCTATGATTTCAGCTGTCACGGAATTAAGTGAAATCCATCGAGCAACATCTGGCTCCTTGTGAAAAAAAAAAAAAGAAGAGAGACAAATACTTCCATCAGCTCGCCTCGGCTCCGTCAGTCTCACTCTAATTATGATGTAACAGAGGACATTAGCATGTGGTGGACTTGGTGATTAACCTCAGGCAGCTGAAAAAGTGGTCTGTGGAGATGAAGGAAGCATTTAGATCTGCTCAATCAGTTAGAAATTCTGCCTCTCTACTAGCTCTCCCCTCCTACAAGGAGACACTTAAATTTCAGCAATGACCTTGCGATTGGTAACAGTAAGTTACGCTTGAACCCAGTTAGAAAGTCATAGCACTTTCATAGCACTTTCCGAAGACTTAAGTGCTTTCCCCCCGCCCCCCCAAATCCATTTCGCATTAGCTCCCTGTTTTCCTAGCACAGCAGTATCAAGGACTGAGCCAAAACTCTGTGGGATTCCATGTTTTTGTTTTCGGGGATGTTAAGTGGATCTGAAAAAGAAATAAGGATGGTGATGACAGATGAAATTCTGGGCCTGGAAGCTACACAATCACCACCTTCACGGGACTTCTTGGAGTCAATAAAAACGTGCCATGGTGGGGGGGGGAAAAGTGGTTTGTAGTCCCTAACTTAATCTAAAGGCAATATAGGGAAGTTCCTTTGTTATTTTCTAATTCTATCTACCAGCTCTGGACAAATATTTTTCAGGATCACAATCACACATGTTTCTCCATATTATACAAATATGGCTATACTGTTATATTCTCTCTCTTTCTCTCTCTCTCTCTCTCATCTATCTATCTATCTATCTATCTATCTATCTATCTATCTATCTATCTATCTATCTATCTATTTATCTATCTATCATCTATCTATCATCTATCTGTCTCTATCTATCTATCTATCTATCTATCTATCTATCTATCTATCTATCTATCTATCTATCTATCATCTATCTGTCTCTATCTATCTATCTATCTATCTGTCTGTCTGTCTGTCTGTCTGTCTGTCTGTCTGCCTGCCTGCCTGTCTGTCTGTCTGTCTGTCTGCCTGTCTGTCTGTCTGTCTGTCTGCCTGTCTGTCTGCCTGTCTGCCTGTCTATCTGTCTAACTATATCTATCTATCTATCTATCTATCTATCTATCTATCTATCTATCTATCTATCTATCTATCTATCTATCATCTATCTATCATCTATCTGTCTCTATCTATCTATCTATCTATCTATCTATCTATCTATCTATCTATCTATCTATCTATCTATCTATCTATCTATCTATCATCTATCTGTCTGTCTGTCTGTCTGTCTGTCTGTCTGTCTGTCTATCTATCTATCTATCTATCTATCTATCTATCTATCTATCTATCCTGTCAACCCTGAAGCTGACCTGGCTAAAGCCATCTTGGCGCTTCAGTGCTGCTACACTGAGGGGTAGGGAGGGGGGATTAGAGATAGCTGGGAGTTGGTAGCAAAGGATGTTCTCACACCTGGGCGGAGGAAGGAGGAGTGATGGCACCAGGCTACCAGACAGTGCTTTGATTGGGTCATGTGACTGATTGTTTGGGAAAACATTTCTCTTTTAATTAGGTGAAAAGAGCGGGAGTCGATTTTCACCAGATTGGTTCCAATATGATATATCCAATAAAGCTATTCCTTGAGGACTTCATCTGCTTTGGAGTTTGCTTGGTATGAATCTATTACTTGGAATACTGACATATACTATATATTATTATAGTAACACACACAAATACACACACATAGACCAATATATTTTAAAAATGCTTTCTTTTTTTATCTACCCATTCACGTATCCACACATATTCACACTCCGCTAATATTTCTAAACCTACATAATGTGTGATTTCTTTTTACACGTATTTGAATACATTTTTCAAATGACAGTCTTAATGCATCTTAAATTAACCTTCAAGCAGATTCCAGGTTATTTCTCACATTTCTCACATCTGTGGGTGGGTCTGCTGCGAAAATAATCCAACAACTGACCAAAGCAGCTTTATTTTTATTTATTTATTTTTTTAAAAAATTCCTGGATTAAAGCGTGTTGAAAATGGGTCAAGAAGATCAATAGCTTCGCAACATTTTTGGACAAAGGCTTTGTTGTCTAATACCTTTCCCCTGTAAACATATAAATACACTAAATCCTATATATTAACACAAGCATATCACTAGTGGGTTTCAATTTCAGCCGCTACTGGTTCGCTCACTCGTGACGCTTCTGCGCATGCAAAGAAACAACATGTGCAGAGACATTGTTTTGTCTGCATCCCCCGAGCCGGGCCTCCTGCCAGAAAGTGACTTGGAGCCGGACCTCCTGCCAGAAAGTGACTTGGAAATTGAGGGGGAAGGGCCATCAGGACTTACCTCGGGAGCATCGGCTTCCCTGGCTCAGCTCCAGGAGCCAGAAGCAGGCCAGGTGGAAGAGATAATGAGGCCTCTGTCCCCTGACTCTTTCCCCTCCCAGGCCATGCCTCCAGACCCAGCTGATGGCAATCAGGCCTGGCTGGACCCTAGGTTTCGTAGGCAGGAGAGGCAGGAACAACAGAAGCAGGGGTAGGGCAGGCCTAGGAAGTGCTGAGTCATGGAGCCACACCCCACAGAATATAAAGGCAGCAAGAGCTGCTGTGCCTCTTCATAGCAGGCAAATTAACTGCTTAACTAAGAGCTGAAGTACTGTTTGACTCATCGGCGTCGAGGGAGATAACCGAGACACTTGGCAGGTGCTCGCTATTTTGCTGCCAGAGCTGATAGTGCCGGCTGATTAAGCCATCACTCGGACGGAGGTGAAGGGGGACAGAACAGACATCCAGGAGGGTGGGCGGAGCCTCCCACCACCGCTACCAGTTCACCCAATCCGGGGTGAACTGCAGCCACCCAACACTGAAGTATATGCATACTGTATATCAGTGGTGAAATCTGAACCGGTTTACTACCAGTTCACTGGCTGTGCATGCACAGTGTGTACCATCCATCAAATGCGAGGTGCGTGTGCACAGTGCATGGCAAAAGGAGTCATGCGGTAAGTAGAACAACTCGGGGTGTGTGTGTGTGATCAGCAGCGGCACACAATCTTTTATTATTATTATTATTTTTAAAAGCATTTTTTAACAACCTATTCAGCCAAAGAGGCTGTAGAAAAAACGCTTTTAAAAGTAAAACAAAAAGGCTCTGATAATTGTGCGGCTCAGCTGTGATCGTTGGAGCCCCTTTTTTCACCTTTTAAAAGCATTTTTTACAACCTATTCGGCTGAGGGATTTTTGTTACCAGTTCTCTGGACCACCCACTGACATTGCTACCGAATCTGTTGATCCGGTCCGAACCGGAGGCATTTCACCCCTGCTGTATACACATCTAGAAGCTAGAAGGATTTCTAAACAGCAAGACTTAAGCGTGCATTTGAATTATTTCGACGGGATAATTTCACTTAAGGGGTATGAAAACAATAAGTCAACATGTATGCTTCTTATTGGGCTACTTCAATAAATGGACTTTTCTTGACCGTCTCTACATTTCACTAATCCAGATTGAAAGCAGAGATTCCCACAATAACCATCCCCAAGACAGGTGGCGTATGAGGGCGGTTTTTCCTTTTCCTAATCAATCTTTTAAGTTTCATGGCACCCTTTCTCCAAAAACCTTTTCCAGTGAGGAAAATCAGATTCAGATGAGTCCCCTCTGCATGCTCTCGATTTGCAATTAACAGTTTGTTTGTTTTTTTGTTTACATTTATACCCCGCCCTTCTCCGAAGACTCAGGGCGGCTTACAATGTATAGTTTTGAGATGTTAATGTTCAACTCTTTCTTTCTTTCTTTCTTTCTTTCTTTCTTTCTTTCTTTCTTTCTTCCTTCCTTCCTTCCTTCCTTCCTTCCCTCCCTCCCTCCCTCTTCCTTCCTTCCTTCCTTCCTTCCTCCCTCCCTCCCTCCCTCTTCCTTCCTTCCTTCCTTCCTCCCTCCCTCCCTCCCTCTTCCTTCCTCCCTCCCTCCCTCCCTCCCTCCATCCCTCTTTCTTTCTTTCTTTCTTTCTTTCTTTCTTCCTTCCTTCCTTCCTTCCCTCACTCCCTCCCTCCTTCTTTCTTCCTTCCTTCCTTCCTTCCTCCCTCCCTCCATCCATCCATCCCTCTTTCCTTCTTTCTTTCTTTCTTTCTTTCTTTCTTTCTTTTTCTTTCCTTCCTTCCTCCCTCCCTCCCTCCCTCTTTCTTTCTTTCTTTCTTTCTTTCTTTCTTTCTTTCTTTCTTTCTTTCTTTCTTTCTTTCTTTCTTTCTTTCTTTCTTTTTATTTTTGGTGCCTTGTAGTCAGACTTGACTCTTAAAACTGTCAGGATTATATTTGTCCAATAAGAAAGCAGGAAAATTGTGATGACAACGACGACGATGATGATGAATGCCTTCAAGTCAGTCTTAATTTGAAATGTCTTTATGGTCAGGTTCCTGTGGTGTGTTGGAAGATTTTTGGAAGTGGTTTGCCATTCTCAGCTTCTTAGGATTAGGAAGTAATTAACCCAAGGTCAGCCTCCTCCTCCTCCTCCTCCTCCTCCTCCTCCTCCTCCTCCTCCTCCTCCTCCTCCTCCTCCTCCTCTATCATCATCAACAACAACATCATTGTCATCATCATTGTCATTGTCACTGTAATCATCCTACATGGAACATGACCATGGTACATATTTTCCCTCTTTACAAATCAGAAAAATATAATAACGAAGCTTGCTAAATCCTTAAAGTCTATAGGAAAATACATTCCTACTTGTAGCTGATTTTTTTTTTTTTTGATACTGTGAATCAACCCAGAAATTTGATTCAGTAATTTTAATCATAGGATTGATTAGAATCAAATATCTAAGCCAAACATTTGCATGACCTGAGCATTCATTGAAACAAATACTGCTAAACGACTGACTTGCAAGCTAGAACTTAAACAGAGAAAAACATTGTCTTTCCGCATGAATCCTTTCTTATGGGGAGCAAGGCTGAAGCTGGCACCCCCAAGTACATTAGAAACTGTGAATGGGTGGGCAGCGTTCCTAGATCAAGGTGGTGAGATAAAAAAGATTATGGTCTCCAAAGGCTTCTCCCCTACTTGCTACAGAATCTACAACTAAGTCTGCATTCTTGAAACCAGTACATGTAACAGAGCAGCTGAATTTTCTCTCTTTGATCATATCTAGTTTATTGACGCTTGTCTTGAGGCTTACAAAATGGTGCTGCATTTATGTCTCATAATTATTATGTGAACCATATCGCGGAGGCAAGTAACTCAAAACCTACATGGAACTTCACCAGCTGTTGCTTATGGTTAAAATATTGTGAATATCATAAATTCAGATCCAAAGTACACCCTATGTCTTCACAAGTCCCAGAACAAAACAGAACAGAACAGAATAACAGAGTTGGAAGAGACTTGGAGGTTTTCTAGTCTAACCCTCTGCTCACGCAAGAGACACTGTCACGTTCCAGACAAATAGCTGTCCCGTCTCTTCTTAAAAGCCTCCAGCGATGGAACACTCACAACTTCTGAAGGCAAGCTGTTCCACTGGTTACTTGCTCTCTCTGTCAGGAAATTTCTTCTTAGTTCTAAATTCCTTCTCGCCTTGATTAGTTTCCATTCATTGTTTCTTGTCTTGCCTTCATGTGCTTTGGAAAATAGGTTGACCTCTTCTTCTTCGTGGCAGCCTCTCAAATATTGGAATACTGCTATCATGTCTCCCCTGGTCCTAGACTAGACTAGATTAGACATACCCAATTCCAGCAACCATTCTTTATATATTTTAGCCTCCAGCCCCCTAATCATCTTTGTTGCTCTTCTCTGCACATTTTCCAGAGTCTCTACTTCTTTTTTATAATATGGTGACCAAAATTGAATGTAGTATTCTAGATACACTTAGTGTTTGTGATGATACTGCTAGGTTTTCAACTAAAGACACTAACAAGAAAGAAAGTGCTTTGTATTTCCCCAGCATAAATGGCAATAAGCAGTAATCATATGTAATAGTACTGTCCTCTGGATCCGGGGTCTCCAACCTTGGCAACTTTAAGACTTGTGGACTTCAACTCCCAGAATTCCTCAGCCAGCAAAGCTGTCTGAGGAATGCTGGGAGTTGCAGTCCACAAATCTTAAAGTTACCAAGGTTGGAGACCCCTGCTCTGGATCAAGATAAAACTTGAATTCCAGGATAATCAGAGCAATTTGGGACAGATTCTCATTTATCTGAGTTCAGTCCTATGGCTCTATGAAAAATTAAAAGCACCCATACAATTCTATAACAACTTTTCACCCCCCAAAAAACTTCAAAGTATGGCACAATAGATACTTCAGGGAGGGAGGAAAAGAATCTGAGGAGGGATCAATTTTTATTCTTGTAAATTCTGATGGTAGGAAATGAAAGAAGAAGAAGAAGAAGAAACACCAGATTCGGTGATCTATGAATCTGTCCTAAAATCACTCCAATGATACTATTATTGGTGTCCTGATTAGAACAGCTCTAGTGAATAAACTGACAACCAGCTTGTTGTGGTGGTTGAGGCTAGAGACTAGAAGACTGGGAGTTCTAGTTTTGTCTTAAGCACAAAGCTAGCTAGGTGACCCTGGGATAATAATCTTCAATCCTAGGAAGAAGATGACAAAGGCAAATCACTTCTAAAATCTTGTCACGAAAGCTCCAGGGATTTTTCACACAGAGATAGTTCATGGGATGTTCTCATTTCACTCATTAATTAACACAGTTGTGCTCACCAGTTTCCATGATCAACCTACTTTTCTTTTTCACTGATGTGACAATAGCAATAGCACTTAGGCTTATATACTACTTCACAGTGCTTCACAGCCTTCTCTAAACAGTTTACAGAGTCAGCGCATTGCCCCCAACAATCTGGGTCCACATTTTACCGATCTCAGAAGGATGACTCAACCTTGAGCTGGTGAGAATCGAACTGCTGATCTGCTGGCAATCTGTAGCCAGCAGAATTAGCTGCAGTAGAGCATTCTAATTTAACCACTGCGCCACCAAGGGCTCTTAATCTTTTGCTCTTCAAGAAGGTTAATCTTTCAACCACAAACTGTCAGATATTTGCAGAATTACTGAATACGGCTGTTAGCTGATGCGATTAGAAATGGCGCTCAGCTCACCATGAAACTAGAGTATTGAAACCATTAAGTCTTCATTCATTTGGGATAGTCACGAGTTTCTAAACAGCCTGTATATGACAAATGGCCACATAATTCCACCCAGACTATTAGCTGGTTGACTTTCAAGCAAATATTTATTCAAACGATCTGAACAAGGCGATCTTGTTGCGCGATTTGTTTTTCTGCCAATGCAGAAATCTCATACCCACCTTCCAATATCCAGGTGCCAAATACAACATTAGCAACCATATTATGATTCGTCCAGGGAGAATATAGCCATTCCTAGAGACTTGGATGCAATTACAGTTTGCATCAACTCCCAGTGAAGTCAATTAGCCCTTAATTAACAACTAAACCTGTTAGCTGGGAATCATTATTATTTATTTAATATCATTTAAAAAATGCCTGGTTGCTTATAGACAACTGCAGTGCTAAAAAGCCCACCCCACAAAGTTTACTATGTATGTATGTATGTATGTATGTATGTATGTATGTATGTATGTATGTATGTAGGTCTTTGGTTATTTGGGTTTTCTCCCACGTAAAATTAGAAGTGTCTTGGCCCGGAATTTTACACGGGAGAAAACCCGAATAACCAAAGACCTACATATAAACACCTGTGAAAACCTCAGAAAACAAATATGTATGTATGTATGTATGTATAAAAGAGACAATTGGCTCTTATTATCTCACTCAGCAGAATTCTCCAGAAAAAAGGCTATTCCAGCTTAGTTTCTGTTTGCTACTGAGCTCTGCCTTAAGTGAAGAAAGAAGTAAGAATCATGGAGCTTGGCCAAGATATCCGTTGGGGACAGGATACACCTACCATATTTTTTGGAGTATAGGTAAAGGTAAAGGTTCCCCTCGCACATACGTACTAGTCGTTGCCGACTCTAGGGGGCGGTGCTCATCTCCGTTTCAAAGCCGAAGAGCCAGCGCTGTCCAAAGACGTCTCCGTGGTCATGTGGCCGGCATGACTCAAAGCCAAAGGCGCACAGAAGGCTATTACCTTCCCACCAGAGGTGGTCCCTATTTTTTCTACTTGCATTTTTACGTGCTTTCGAAACTGCTAGATTGGCCGAAGCTGGGACAAGTAACGGGAGCTCATCCCGCTACACGGCAGCACTAGGGATTCGAACCGCTGAGCTGCCAACCTTTCGATCGACAAGCTCAATGTCCTAGCCCCTGAGCCACCATGTCACTAGCGGTGTATAAGAGTATAAGACATACCTTTTTCCCCCAAAAAAGAGGGTGAATATCTGGGTGCGGCTTATAGTCTACTTCAGCTTTAACTGCAATAATACAAGAGCAACCAACAGATTTAAACTTAATGTTAACCGCTTTAATCTAGATTGCAGAAAATATGACTTCTGTAGCAGAATCATCAGTGCTTGGAATACTTTACCTGACTCTGTGGTCTCTTCCCATAATCCTAAAAGCTTTAACCAAAAACTTTCTACTATTGACCTCACCCCATTCCTAAGAGGACCATAAGGGGCATGCATAAGCGCACAAATGTGCCTACCGTTCCTGTCCTATTGTTTTTCTTTTCTTCTTCCTATATATATATAGATGCTTATACCTCCTAATATTTACTCGTATATATGTTTATATATTATAAAATCCTTTTATATGATGTTGTGACAAAATAAATAAATAAAAATAAAATACCCCCGCCCAGCCTCTCAAAAAAGGTTTCAGAGGCTGAAAAAAGCCTCTGAAATGGAGCTTCAGGAAAAAAGCCTCCAAAACAGAGCTTCAGGAAAAAAAAGCCCCTGAAATGGAAGTTTCAGAGGCTAAAAAGCAAGGCACAGAGCTCACAACCAATGAACCTGTTGCTAAAATTCACCTCTGGGAACAGCTGATTGGGGGTATTCTTGGAGACCGATCCACTCACCAATCAGCATTTCTCCTCCCCAAAAACTAAAGCACATCTTATAGTCCGGTGTGTCTTATAGTCCGAAAAATATGGTAGATAGTTAGAAACAGAGGCAAAAATCTAAGCAAGAGCTTGAAGACCAGGGCATTATATTATCACGGTTGCCTCAACTGCAAATACAATCTAAATACAATAAAGACATGAAAAAGTATGGCTTTTATAAAGGCCAAACAGTCTTTGATCAGGTATTGTTGAACTCTGATGAAAAATTAATTAAAAAAATATATAAACTGGAAAATGGAGGATGAACAAGTTAAAGACACAATGACACAGTGGGGGGGAAAATACTTTGGTTATAATATAGAATTAGAGAAACAGCAAAACCTATGGGAAAGGAACTGGAAATTGACAATGGCAACTTCTTATAAAGAAAATTTATATAAAATGTTTTATAGATGGCACTTACCGCCTGCTAGGTTAGCTAAAATGTTTAAAAATATGTCTAGCAATTGTTGGAAATGTAACCAAAAAATGGGCACATATTATCATGTGTTAAAGCTTGTGTTAAAAAAAAATGGGCAAAAATACTCAAGCGGTTAGAAAAGGTGATAAGAAAAACATGTAGATTTTAAACCCAAACTGTTTTTATTAGGCATAACATCAGAAAAATATGGCGTGTTTTAACATCAGCAGGGATTATATTTTTACAACGCTGGAAAAACAGAGAAACACCACGAGACGAAGAGATATTTAGGAAGATACTAGATTGTGCAGAAATGGACAGGCTTACACTGAAGATTCAATAGAAGGAAGACACAGAATGTTATCAAACATGGACTTGATTTTACCAGTGGTTGGAAAAACAGAAGTGGAGATTAAGATGTAATCTGTATTGTTAAGCAATTAAATAACCCAGACCACACAATGTTTATTAAACACTAACAAAATGTAAACAATAGGAAATCAATAAAATCTTTTTTTAAAAAAAAGAAGAAGAAAAGAAATAGAGGCAATGGTTCAATAAACAAAATAGAGGTAAGGAATGTTCATTTTCTGAACAAGTCCTGCTGCTAACTCCATTTCATATGAAGACTACTGTTGTGACTCATCCTCCCTCCTCTCTTCAGCCGGGCCCCTCCCGTCTCCAACTGGGCCTTTTATCAGACTCAGAGTCTGATAATGAAGATGAATGGCCTGTCATGACTCCAGCCCCCGGCCCTGGCCCCATGCCCGGAGACGATTCAAGGAGTGAAAGGAGAAGCCCAATAAACCTCACTCATACAGTGTGTGTTCCTTTGGCTCAGCCTTCAGAGCAGGAAGCCAGCCAGGTGGTGGAATTACCCGGGCCTACTCCCTCTGACCCCTCCCTTTCCCAGACACTGACAGCAGATCCAGCTGAAGACAATTTAAAGTGGGAGGACCGTCGCTTCCGGAGATCTGAGAGGCGACGCTCTTGCATGCACAGTATGCACCAAAAGGAGGCTTGGGAAGGTAAATAGAGCAGCGAGGGGGGGGATCAGCAGGATTTCCTGCTTTATAGCAATTTTAAATGGTGCGGCACAGCTGATTGTTGGAAATACTGGTTCGGAGGAACCAGTAGGATTTTTTTTCTACCTGTTCACCTGAACGAGTAGTTTTTATCACTGTCAGTTCGTCCAAACTGGTGCGAACCGGTAGCATTTCACCACTGCTGTAAATGTGCCTCCAGAAATTGAGTTCTGTTGAGGAAGTAAAGAAAATTGCAGTTTTGATGTTGCATGTAAATATTAATCCAGAGTGGTGCAGGCCTAGAAGTGGAGCTCTCGCCTCACAATCAGGAGGCTGTGAGTTCAATTCTAGATAGCGGCAGATATTTCTCTCTCTCTGGGCACAACGAGTTATTATCTGCTGAGAATTCTGAATTGGTGACAAGAAGGGCATCTGGCCAGTAAACACTCAGCTCCATTCAGTTGCCCCAACTCCACCCTGATGTAAGGGATTAGAGGGGTCATTAAAAGACAAAAAAAATGTAAATATTAACCCAGGGACAATTAGGCATTTATGTTGAGTTGTTTCTGATGGTTTTCACCTGAGAAGCATCTGAAATATATGTTTCTGCTTCTGGAGAAAGGAGAACAGTGAAAGGCACTTAGGAGTGAAACGTATCAAATGAAAGAAATATAAAAAGGAATATATATATATATGTATAGGTCTTTGGTTATTTGGGTTTTCTCCCACGTAAAATTGGAAGTGTCTTGGTGACGTTTCGATGAAGTCTCATTCGTCATCTTCAGGTGGTGTTTACAGCTTCATGCTCCTAGAAGCATGAAGCTGTAAACACCAGCCTGAAGATGATGAATGAGACTTCGTTGAAACGTCGCCAAGACACTTCCAATTTTACGTGGGAGAAAGCTCGAATAACCAAAGACCTACATACAAACACCTGAGAAAACCTCAGAAAACACACATACACACACACACACATATATATATATATCACTTTTATCAAAACATGTAGACCAAATTAGAATATCCATCATGATTGAGTCAACTCAGAAAAAAAACAAACCTAACTGCTTTATTAAATGGATCTGAGAAGTTCTAGATAATTCTATCATTTTTAGTGCTCCTCTGATTCCTTTAATATTTATATCTTCACAAGTTGTTCTCTCTATCGGTCCTGTTTAATGCAGAATATTATTGTGTCTCTCCAGTTTCCAACCGTTATTATAAACCTTTCAGAAAGAGAGTTTTGTGACTTATACTTCTTTACGACTATAACTAAAATTTCAGACAACATAAGAGCCACCCAATTCGTGAACAATTGAGAAGAGTTGTAAACTTTGTTCTGTAAATAATTCATGATCTTCCATCATACCACTGAAAAATTCTTTTTTTCCCTTTTTCAATTCATCACTTTGGCTATAGATATGCCAAGAATGGATACAGAACAGGGAATAGTTTTACCTCAGAAATTAATACATATGTTTTGATATGTTCACATGTTAAAATCCACATGTTCTGTACATAACTTTTGTTGCAAACTTGGAGAAAGAAGATTAATATATGCTTTTGTAAAACACACACATACTACACACACACACACACTTATCTGTAAGTATTATTATCTGTAATAATGATTCAGGATATCAGTACCTAAAGTCTTGTTCTTATTTTTCAGAAGTTTACTGTATGTTATAAATTTGGGGATGCATCCCTTCATATGGCAACATTTTGCAAATTTCATCCACTTCTATTAAAAAGACAGAAAGTTATTACTGTCCACAGATCTCCCCATTAGCCTACAACATAAGGTAAAGGTAAAGGTCCACTCGCACATATGTGCTAGTCGTTCCCGACTCTAGGGGGCGGTGCTTATCTCCGTTTCTAAGCCGAAGAGCCAGCGCTGTCTGAAGACGTCTCCGTGGTCATGCGGCCAGCATGACTCAACGCCAAAGGCACACGGAACGCTGTTACCTTCCCACCAAAGGTGGCCCCTATTTTTTTCTACTTACATTTCTTACGTACTTTCGAAACTGCTAGGTTGGCAGAAGCTGGGACAAGTAATGGGAGCTCACCCCATTACGCGGCACTCGGGATTTGAACTGCTGAACTGCTGACCTTTCGATCGACAAGATCAGTGTCTTAGCCACTGAGCCACACAACATACACAAGGCTTTTGATTTTCAGATCTAATTTGGATTTAATCCCTGACTCAACATTCACTGTGTAGAATAGAATAGAATAGAATTTTTATTGGCCAAGTGTGATTGGACACACAAGGAATTTGTCTTGGTGCATATGCTCTCAGTGTACATAAAAGAAAAGATACGTTCATCAAGGTACAACATTTACAACACAATTGATGGTCAATATATCAATATAAATCATAAGAATTGCCAGCAACAAGTTATAGTCATGCAGTCATAAGTGGAAAGAGATTGGTGATGGGAACTATGAAACGATTAATAGTAGTGCAGATTCAGTAAATAGTCTGACAGTGTTGAGGGAATTATTTGTTTAGCAGAGTGATGGCCTTCGGGAAAAAACTGTTCTTGTGTCTAGTTGTTCTGGTGTGCAGTGCTCTATAGCGTCGTTTTGAGGGTAGGAGTTGAAACAGTTTATGTCCAGGATGCGAGGGATCTGCAAATATTTTCACGGCCCTCTTCTTGATTCGTGCAGTATACAGGTCCTCAATGGAAGGCAGGTTGGTAGCAATTATTTTTTCTGCAGTTCTAATTATCCTCTGAAGTCTGTGTCTTTCTTGTTGGGTTGCAGAACCGAACCAGACAGTTATAGAGGTGCAAATGACAGACTCAATAATTCCTCTGTAGAATTGGATCAGCAGCTCCTTGTGTGAATGAACCATTGAACCAAATCCACCAACACAAGGTCTGAACTGAGTCTTTTGGTCACTAGTTCTAAGGGTGACACTGTTGAAATGCATCGTTTTAAATTTCAAAGGGGGTAGTTGCTTTATTGACACCCGGATGGTGAACTTCTTGGATCCTTTAGCTTACAAAAAGAATTGTATTTAATTATAGTATCTCATAGGGACATGGTGGCTCAGTGGCTAAGATGCTGAGCTTGTCGATCGAAAGGTCGGCAGTTCGGCGGTTCAATTCCCTAATGCCTCATAACGGGGTGAGCTCCCGTTACTTGTCCCAGATTCATAATCTGATATCCTCAAAACAAAAAAATAGCTTTCTTCAGAGCCAAATTTAATATTCTCCCCCTCAGCACTTCTCCAGGGTAGGTACAAGAAAATACCAGTAGCAGAACGGGTATGTACATGTGGTAAAGGAGAAGTCGAAGATATCTCACATGTCTTATTGTACTGTGAGTTATACAGAGTATGTAGGTCAATATATATTCTCCCCTTACTGGAGAGATTGCCAGGGAGGACAGGCAACTTTTATGTAGACTTTCTCCTCCGAGACTCAAATCCGGCCACCACACATGCAGTGGCAAAATTTTTTGTCATGCAATGTCCACAAGAAAAAAATTGGTTACCGAATTGGAGATGTATATAACAGTTATGGGAAAAATACATTTATCCATATACTTGACGGCTCTCCACGCACGTAAATTAGGAAGTGACCCTATTGGTTGAGATCATCCATTTTAATTATAGGAATGATATTATACACGATTGATGTCAGTAGTATTTTAATTTTAAGTTACATAACAGATAACTGGTTTTTATCATAGATTCTGTTATGTATTATTTTATTCTTGTTTTTTTAATTGTATATTTATTGAGTGTTTTTTATTTGTTCTGGCCTCTGGCTGTAATAAACTGAAACTGAAACTTGTCCCAGATTCTGCTAACTTAGCAGTTCGATAGCAAGTAGAAAAATAGGGACCACCTTTGGTGGGAAGGTAACAGCGTTCCGTGCTCCTTTGCCATTGAGTCATGCCAGCCACATGACCACGGAGTCGTCTTTGGACAGCACTGGCTCTTTGGCTTTGTAACAGAGATGAGCACTGCCCCCTAGAGTCAGGAACGACTAGCACATATGTGCGAGGGGAACCTTTACCTTTACCTATAGTATCTCAACAACACTTAATCATTGTATAACTTGAATGAAACAAACTTATACACGGCTACTCTTCCTGCATGTTGAAGGAAAGATGAATTCCCATTCTATATACAGTTGTAGGCATCTTCCTAAAATCATAGATTTGGAACGGGGCCTCCGACGGTATCTAGTCTAACCTCCAGCTCAGTGCAGGAACCCACTGAAGCATCGCTGACAGTTGGCGTACAACTTCTCTTTGAAGACTTCAAGGATAACTCACCTCTTCATGCGGAAGCCTGCCCACTGATTGACAGGCTGAATTATCAAGAAGTCCTCCTTGACATTTATCTCCGTTTATTTTGGTATGGATTTCATCCATTGGTTCCACATTCTGGGACCACAGTGCATAGGTCTACATCTTCTGTCTATCAACATTTCAGACATTTGAAGACTGCACTCATAGCTTCTCTCTGTATAGTAAAAAATACCCACACCTGTAGCAGTTTTTTGTAAGATTTGGATTCCAGATAACTGCACCTTGTGGTAGCCTTCCTTTGCACTTACTCAGATTTAGCAATGTCCTTTCTGAATAGCTGACTCCTTTCAAAAGCTGAAATGATTGCATGAAGGTCTACATGTCCCTTTTCCTAAAAAATATAGTTCTGCTCTCCCCAGATTGAAGTGATATAAATGCCTTTGGAAAGAAAGATATAAAAACAGGTATATAACGGGACTGGAGGCTGAAACATGTGAAGAACCAGGGGTGAAATCCAGCAGGTTCTGACAGGTTCTGGAGAACTGGTAGCAGAAATTTTGAGCACTTCAGAGAAGCAGTAGCGGAAATTTTGAGTAGTTCGCAGAACTAGCAAATACCACCTCTGGTTGGCCCCAGAGTGGGGTGGGAATGGGGATTTTGCAGTATCCTTCCCCTGCCATGCCCACCAAGCCACACCACACCCATCAAGCCACGTCCACAGAACCAGTAGTAAAAAAAATTGGATTTCACCACTGTGAAGAATGGATTCAGGAACTAGTCTAGTGAAGAGAAGAACCAGGGAAGATATGATAGCAGTGTTCCAATATTTGAGGGGCTGTCACAGAGAGGAAAGGGTATTCAACGTATTTTCCAAAGCACCCAAAGGCCACACAAGGAATAATGGATGGAAACAAATCAAGGAGAGATTCAACCTAGAGATAAGGAAAAATTTTCTAACAGCGAGAACACTCAATCAATGGAACAGCTTGCATTCAGAAGTTGTGGGAGCTTCACCACTGGAAGCTTTCATGAAGAGACTGGACTGTCATCTGTCAGAAATGGTATAAGGTCTCCTGCTTGGATGGGGTGGTTGAGCTAGATGACCTACAAAGTCCCTTCCAACTCTGTTATTCTGTTGTCTGTCCATCTGTTATATTCTATTAATGCATTGATTAATGCATTCCAGAGAAAGGAACTGTAAGCATGGATGGAAACATCAAATAGACATTACCCAAGCTTTAGAGATTGACACCCAGTTTGGTGTCCTGGTTAAGGCATCAGGTTATAAATCAGAGTTTGGGAATTCTAGTCCTACCTGGTCATGCAGCCAAGTAGGTGATATTGAGCCTATCACCTTCTCTAAGCCCTAGAAAGAAAGCAATGGCAAATAATTTCAGAAATATTGCCAAGAAAACTGTCTAGGCAGTCCCCAGCAATCAACATTAAGTCAAAGACACACATACAAAAAAAGTTTCGAGATCAGTATGTTCATTTTTCTTTTACATGTTGAATGATTATTTTAATCCCTAGGAGATCAGAACAATCTGTCCTCTCTACACTAAAAAGCTGCTGCAATTGCACAGTTATACTTTCCCAATTAGTTTAATTTAAAATACTTTCATGGGGAGGGGAATCTAATATATGTTCGATAGAAGATTTGACTGTTTTTTAATGAAATGGGTACATGATCAAAGTCTCTTCTGTTCTTCATTTGCCATTCCTCTCCTTCTATCAAAGCCAAAATGCCACAAAAAACGGGGGGGGGGGAACACATCAAAGATTCTGGAATGTTTTCTATTGATCTATTTACCTTTGCTTTGTCTTTCTCCAAGGATTCTAGGCTTGAAAAGACCTGGAAGATAATCATCCATCACCTTATCAAATCAGCCTTCAGGGTTTTTGAAGAAAGTGATGGATCCATGGAATACGCTTGAGTATAGCTAGGAAGCTCCGAGATCAGCAGACAGAAATTAACACCATCCTCCATGCCTTGGCTGGCTATATCTCAAACCACCAGGTGAAATTTCTCTCTGATTTTGCTCTTTTCTCTTATTAATGTCTCAACTAGGTCATCTGTTACTCAATGTGTCTCGTTTTAGCTCATGTGTCTTATTCTATTACTCTTATTCCATGTCAAAAAAAAAAAAAAAAGATGCTGCCATGCAATTGAATAAACAGATACTTATAGTGATCTATCTCCTTGGTAAAATCCTCTGCATTCTATATCGTGAATGCAGGTTGGGCAGGAATGAAAAGCTCAGCCAACCAAACAACCAAACAACCAACCAAGCAGAGATATTGTATACTTCCTTATAATAATGATATCACATACAACACTATAAACAGTGATTGTTCAGAGCAGCATGGGATTCCCATAATTTACCTGCTGGTTTGCCCAGCACCGAAAATGTGAGCTTGCACGTGCTACCTTCATGCATATGCATGGCTTTCCGTGCATGGACTTTGCTCGCACATGTGGCTTCCACACATACACATGGCTTGAAAACGTGGCTAAATAGGACCGCAAAGCACCAAAGCAGGTGGGCGGGGACGGGCCTACCCACAGGTCACTACTACTGGTTCAACCGAACCAGTCTGAACCCGGCTGAATACCACCTCTGGTTCAGAGGCAGTAGGAGCAGACTTTAGCATTGCCGTATTTCTTCCTTTCATATTCAGCTTTTTATTTTTATTGAAAAAGTTTTACAAACAACTAATTTTTAAACCATTGTTCCCCCCCACACTTCCCCCCTCCCTCCTCTTTCTCCCCCAACCCCCGACTTCCCAGAACAAAATGCAGGGTATAACATTTATCAATCATAAGCTAAAATACCACAAAAATCTAAGTCATATCCATACTCTTCCAACACCCCCTTAACTCCCCTTTCCCATTTAAACATATACATTAATATATGCCATTCATAACATTATTCATAGACTATTTGGTACTTTTTAGTCCAATACTTGTTTTGAACATAATCAATCCACCTTCTCCACTCCAATACATATTTTTCTTGTGAATGTTCTTTCAAATACGCAGAGATTTTTGCCATTTCTGCTAAGTTTGATACTTTAAGTGTCCATTCTTCAATCGTAGGTAAATCTTCTCTCTTCCGATATTGTGCAACCAAACATATTCAGCTATTTTGGAAAACAGTTCTTCCATTTTTGAATCTAGAAAATACATTAAGTTCTTATTTATTTGTTCATTTGGTTTAAAGAGGGGCTTTTTTAATTTCTTCTGTAGTAGCTAAAGTCAATAAGCAGAAAGAAAGGGCTGTGTTGTCTTGACAGTTCTCGTAGCTCTTAAAAAGCGTGTCAGGAAAGAGTAAAAATAAAAAATGGCATCTTTAATTCAGGCTTATAAACTTGGTTGAATATTCAGTTTCCATCTTGGGCCTTTTAAGTGCTCAGCACTCAAGGCTCTCTGCCTGGAGGGATGAATTTGTCAGTTTTCATTTCCTACCACACTCAATTAAAAAATAAAATAAAAATTCAAGCTCTTTCCCAGGCAAACCAACTTTTTCCTCACCTCTAGAAGAAAAGAAAGCACAAGCACAGCTTTGGGCTGATTGAGCCTACACCAGAGTTTCTAAACCTTGGCCACTTTGAGAGGTATGAACTTCAACACCCAGAATTCCCCAGCCGGTAACGCTGGCTCCAAAAAATCTAGCAAGACTGGAGAATTCTAGGAGTTGAAGGCCGCATGTCTTAAAGTTACCAAGAGTGAGAAACATTGTGTTGGAAGAAATGTCCATCTGGGTTCAGTTCCAAGTGGGAAGAAAGACACTGGAAACATGGAGACTGTTTGGAAAGATGGTTTAATGGTAGACAGGATTACATGGTAGCTGACCACATGGAGTGGAGAGTGAGATATATTTATGCCCTCTCTTGGGCTTTGAATTTGCTTCCTGTTCCTGTGAAAGAAATGTATTCTGATTGGTTGTCAGACTCCCATGGGCCCATGCAGGGGCAACTTTGCAGGTTATCTTGAGTCCCAGCCTTGGTTGAATTCCCCTGGGTGATGTAATCTTCCTAGGTGCCAGGTGGTGAGATGAGTAGAGGGCTAATCCTATTATGTCATGATGGTGAAGGTCTTTTGTGTTGTAGATAAACTAGCCCAGCCTTTTGTCCTGTACATAGGATGGCCCAGTCTTTCTGGGGCTATTAACAAGAGCATGTATCTCCTTTTCTCATCCAGGGAGGTGTAGTATTTTGGCTTTTTAATATTTCCTAGAATATTTCATTCTTCTAGGAGAGGGGTGGGTGCTAACTTCCTACAATAGGGCTACACCTTTAGATGGTGAAGAGAATATTATCTATTTTTTCATGGATTGTCAGGCTGGGTTTCTCCTTTAGCTTGATTTTTTCCCCAAGAACTATGGTCTTTTGAAAATGGGAAACAACATACTTGCAGGAATAGCCAACACTCCAGAAAATAGGCTCAAATTACAGAAAGATCTTGACAAACTTGAACATTGGGCGCTATCTAACAAAATGAAATTCAACAGTGAAAAAAGTAAGATTCTACATTTAGGCAAAAAAACCAAAATGCACCAGTACCGTATATGTGGTACCTTGCTCAATAGTAGTACCTGTGAGAGGGATCTTGGAGTCCTAGTGGATAACCATTTAGATATGAGCCAGCAGTGTGCAGCAGCTGCTAAAAAAGCCAACACAGTTCTGGGCTGCATAAACAGAGGGATAAAATCAAGATCACGTGAAGTGTTAGTGCCACTTTATAATGCCTTGGTAAGGCCACACTTGGAATATTGCATCCAGTTTTGGTCTCCACGATGTAAAAAAGATGTTGAGACTCTAGAAAGAGTGCAGAGAAGAGCAACAAAGATGATTAGGGGACTGGAGGCTAAAACATATGAAGAACGGTTGCAGGAACTGGGTATGTCTAGTTTAATAAAAAGAAGGACTAGGGGAGACATGATAGCTGTGTTCCAATATCTCAGGGGTTGCCACAAAGAAGAGGGAATCAAGCTATTCTCCAAAGCACCTGAGGGTAGAACAAGAAGCAATGGTGGAAACTAATCAAGGAGAGAAGCAACTTAGAACTAAGGAGAAATTTCCTGACAGTTAGAACAATTAATAAGTGGAACGACTTGCCTGCAGAAGTTGTGAATGCTCCAACACTGGAAATTTTTAAGAAAATGTTGGATAACCATCTGACTGAGATGGTGTAGGGTTCCTGCCTAGGCAGGGGGTTGGACTAGAAGGCCTCCAAGGTCCCTTCCAACTCTGTTGTTATGTTATGTTATGTTATACTTCTAGTAAACCAGACATAGATAATCTATGCCTTGGTGGTGCAGTGGTTAGAATGCAATATTTCAAGCAAACTCTGCTCACAGCCTGGAATTCAATCCTGACTGGACTCAGTTTTCTATTCTTCCAAGGTCAGTAAAATGAGGATGCCAGTTGTTGGGGCATCGTGCACATAATTCTTCTACATTGTAAACCGCCCAGATAATGCAGTAATGTGCTAATGCTATAAGGTACATAAGTCTAAATGCTATTGCTACTACTATATCCTACTGGTCTCCACTCATGGCATTCCCTTTGAAACCAAAACAACATACATATATCCACAGAATGATTACCGTCTGTCCCAGGACTCAGCCGGTTCCTGCAAAAGCTGTTCAGCCTAGCTGACTCTAAAGCTCATATTTTAGGTTGAACAATGAGGCGAGATCTACATCAGCTTTTCACTAGAAAAAACTACCCTTGGAAGCAAATGGGTGAAAATTAACAACACATAAAACCAAAAGTTATTTGCAACTACTCATCCCCAGAACATCCAATTTTGGAACTAGCAAATTTAGAGCAGTAGAGTTATTTCCCTAGATACCTGGCAGGGGAGATCCCTTGATCACAAAGGAGGTTTTCCCAGGGTGAGGCTCATCTATTGCACTCCGGGTGTGCTGACCCCTGCGATTTTCCCAAATGCGGGAAACTCGACTTAAGGGGCGTGCATAAGAGCACATACGTACCTACCGTTCCTGTCCTATTGCTTCCTTTCATTATATCCAATTAATATAGTTATTACATACTTATGCTTATATATATGCTTATATATTGTATAATTATTTCATGCATATGCTTTATATGCTTATATATTGTATAATTATTTCATGCATATGCTTCATGCATATGTTGTGACAAAATAAAATAAATAAATAAGGTTGAGTTCTAATACCATGGACAAGTCCATGTAAATTTCTGGCCAACAATGTCAAAATAGTTCATTGTTTTTCCTTAAAGAGCTCATAGCCCTGAAATCCCATAAAAATATCTCCTTTTAAGTATTAAGCCAAATTCTACGTGGCTTTGAAGCACTACGAAACCAGTTTGTTGCTGCCTCCTGCTTGGGACAAGTAAGGCTATTCACCTATTGGGATAAGTTGGAAGGAGAGATATATTTTCATATTCACCTATCGTGTCAGTAGAGATTCTTAGTCATCCAGGTCATGATTGTCTCAGAGGTACTTCTTCAAAAGGCAACTGGACTTTGCTTTTCCTTGAAGACATTTCACTTCTCATCCAAGAAGCTTCTTCAATTTTGACTGAACGGTGGAGAATGGAAGGATTTATATTCCTTGCAGTCATCTGGTCATTAGCACACTTTCTGAGAGTCACTGAGACCACTCGGAAGTTTATCTCTGCCTTCAGGGTTGCCTGAATAGTGAAAATGGGTGCGGACCCTTCTTGGAACTGCTGAAATAACTGTGTTGTACACTTCCATTCTCCACCATGCAATCAGAAAGGAAGAAGCTTCTTGGATGAGAAACAAAACATCTTCAAGTCCAGCTGCCATTTGAAAAAGCGCCTTTGGGTTCACCAAGAATCCTTCTGAGGCTTCCATATGGCTCCTTTAAAGGTAAAGGTAAAGGTTCCCCTTGCACATATGTGCTAGTTGTTCCCAACTCTAGAGGGCGGTGCTCATCTCTGTTTCAAAGCCGAAGAGCCAGCGCCGTCCGAAGATGTCTCCAAGGTCATGTGGCTGGCCTGACTCAACACCAAAGGCACACGGAACGCTGTTACCTTCCCACCAAAGGTGCTCCCTATTTTTCTACTTGCATTTTTTATATGCTTTTGAACTGCTAGGTTGGCAGAAGCTGGGACAAGTAACGGGGGCTCACACTATTACGCGGCACTAGGGATTTGAACCGCTGAACTGTCAACCTTAGTCTTAGCCACTGAGCCACCGCATCCCTCCTTTACAGATTTCCTAAGATTATCTAGAAGATACAACGTCCACAAAGGACAATAAAAAGGTAGCTCTCGCCATGGTTTCATAGCTGTGGTAAAAAAT